>NC_091828.1:100662500-100807500 GCF_038994185.2 Dermacentor albipictus | reverse complement strand
CTGTCTGCATGTCTGTCTGTCTAATCTGCCGTCCGTCTGTCTGTCTGTCTAATCTGCCGTCCGTCTGTCTGTCTGTCTGTCTGTCTGTCTGTCTGTCTGTCTGTCTGTCTGTCTGTCTGTCTGTCTGTCTGTCTGTCTGTCTGTCTGTCTGTCTGTCTGTCTGTCTGTCTGTCTGTCTGTCCCCGCCATATTGCGCCGTAATGGCAATCACACTCAGCGCCGACGCGCGCCCACAATTACGGACTCGCACCGACCCATCACTCTCTCATCCTCGCGTATAACCGTGACGTCATAAACGAGAAAAAGAGCCCACCGCGAGTGCGTTAAGCGAGGAATGGCGTGCGCAGGCCCGGTGCGGAACCCGCTCAGGCGCGCAACCGCGGCGACAGCACCTGCGCCCTCCCCCCTCTCCATCTCTCTCCCCCTCCCCTTCCACCTTCTTTTCCCCCATAGCTCCGTGTCGTCGTTCATCTCCCGTTCATCTCCCCACCGCACACATCCGCGGCTCGCTAATAATCATCGCTAGTGCGATATTCGCGCCCGATGGGCGAGCGCCAGCACGATCGGATCGAGGTGGTGGTGGGAACGCGTATAACGCGAATCCGGGGCCTTCTCATTTCCAAGCGCGGTTGGGCAGCGCGGGTGGTCGTGCGGCCGGCCGTCGATACGACTCGCCGCCTAAGACAAATGGCCACTTGGGGCATATCACCGGCCGCACACACGCCGTGCGGCGAAAAAGAACGGCACGAAAGGACGGCCCGTCAGCGTGCGAGTTAAATCCGTGCAGTGGAATCATCCCAGGAGCACGTACCAGGTACAGGCGGTGCAGGTCGAGGGTGTCCTGCTGGGATTGCCGCGAGGGGGAAGAGGGGACTTGAATGCTCACTGGAGTGGTGAAATAACCTGCGCTTGAGTTGAAACGGATGGTGAATAGGTCCAGTAGAATATATGTATACATGTGAACGAGACGAAAAGGGGTTAACCGAGGGGCCAAATCTTTATTGGTGGTATCATAAGAAGCCAACAAACAAAGCCACCAAGGACAACGCAGGGGGAATTACTTGTACTTACTAATTGAAATAAAGGAATTATGGATTAATGGAATAAGTGGATGAAAAAAAAATTACCGACGATTACGCTACTTCCTACTGCGAAATTTGAGCGCAGCAAATAAGCTGTTTCACCTTTTCGATAGATTGAGGCAAAGAAATCGAGCAACACATGTATGCGCTATCACAGAATTTTTTTTTTATTTTTCACACGTATTCCTTTAACAAAGACTCCATTAACAGTTCTTGACAGTCATGAAGGAAGCTTTGTGGTCGGAGAAATAGACTGATATATGTTCGACTTGGTACACCAATGCTTGATTCTCAAAGACGAGATCTATACAAGTGCCTCGCGAGGTTGTCACAGCCGTGGGACGCGTTACGAGCGAGAGGAACGGGATGTTCTCCCGCATAAGTGTTAGGAAATTGCTGTTTGTCTTTATGTCAACATTAAAGTCCCCCACTACTAACATCAGTGTGGATCGATGGACGGTTAATGCGAGTTGCGGGAAGTGCACGACGTCTTTCGTGAGTGCGGTAGCGGACTCACGAAAGCGGTATCAGTCGGTCGCTGCTAGCGCTGGGGGGATGAAAGGGGGGCGGAGCTGGTTATGAGGCCGACGACAACGCGAAACCCAGGAACGGACGCCAAAGAGCCATTTGTGTAGCCAGCCCTCCTCCACAGTCTCTCCTCCTCCCTTCCATCATCCTCCCTCGCCCGGAGAGCCGACAGCGCGCATGCGCGGCGGCGGAGCAGCGGCGCATGCGCGGCGGCGGAGCGCGGCGGCGGAGGCGAGCTGGTTACGAGGCCGACGACAACGCCGACAACGCCGACGCCGACGACGACGACGACGACGACGACGCCGACGACGACGCGAAACCCAGGAACGGACGCCAAAGAGCTGCGCTCTAAAAAAACAACTTGCCCCAGGTGGGGAACGATCCCACGCGGGACCGTAAATAATTTCCCCTGTGTTGTCCGTGGTGTCTTTGTTTGTTGGTATAACTTTGACGTCTCGATTTCATAGATGTCGCCGCCATCATAATCCACGTCGTCGTCGTCGTCATCATCATCATCATCATAATCACCTTCACCATCAACTTCTTCTTCTTCTTCATCATCATCATCATCATTATCATCGTCCTAGTTTTTGCCGACTACAGGAACTTAGTCCCCACGTTACACGCCGATCGTCCAGCTAGCAACGGAATGACGGTCAGCGGACGGATTAGTCTCATTTCCGTGCTTGTGGCTTCAGACGTGCTTCTTGCGGCTTTGTTTACCGCGCTTCATCTGCCCTGCATCGGCTCGGATTTCCAATTACTATATAGCCATGTCTCTTTCTTTCTAAAGGCGCGAATGCAGCGAGACTCTGCCAACGTGCAGAACCGTCGCGAATGGTAGGTTCTGTAAACGCAGTATTTCGTTCAATGTGATCAATTTCCAGAGTCTCTAATCCGTTTGAAGCCAGAATGACGAAGTTTAGGCAGATACACGTACAGTATTTACTCGCGCGAGGACCGCACGTTTTTTTTACACCTGGCAGGCTTATCGCTACTCACACCGAATCCCTGAAACTGCGCTCAGACTGCTATGCGAATTAATGAAACCACTGGCATCTAGCTATGAACACATTTGCAGTCGCCTATCGATTTTTTTTTTCGGACACACAAACTAGAGCCATCTTGTAGCGGCTTGCGGGAATTTACCAGCACGTGAGGATGCGCTAGACGCTTCGTGAAACTATCTTTTTTTCTTCCAAATTTTTGCACTCCAATGTGGGAGTGCGGGCCTGACACGAGGGCGTGCCTTATACGCGAGTAAATACGGTATACTGTATACCCACCGCTCCTACGCTGGTCGAATCGCCATACTTTCAGCTCCCGTAGACAGTACGCCAGGTTTCCCAATAGGGGGCGCATGCCGTGACGTCATCGATGCCGCCATGAACTCGTGTTGTACAGCTGCAGCAAGGCGACAAGCTGCGCTTTATATCAACCCTGTTATCTCCGGAAACGCAGTGCAAGCTGTGGTATGGGACAATAAAATATCCTCCGGCAACGTCACTCGAATACTCCGCATGGCAATTTTTGAGGGAAACTCTATGGTGGGCCGAACAATATTTCGGAGAAGTACTATAGGAGGAGCCACCGAACAATGATTTTTCGGCGGTAAAGATATTGGAAACACCGTCGGAATGGGTGAACACCTCGGGCTGACAAGTGTGTGGCCTCGCTGGATTAAACGGCCTGTCACCGGAGGTCCAGATAAAGGATAAACTGAACAGTTCGCTCTGAATTGTTCACCCTCTGAATATTGTCATATTCTGCGCCATATTGTAAATGAGTGATGAAACGACCTTATTAAAAAAAGAAAGCAGAATTAACTAAAGGAAGAAAATTTAAAAAAAACAATAAAAAATAAATTCACAGATGGCCTTAGAGCCTACAAAATTCAGAAAGGAAGCTTTTCCTAAAAAACAAACACAAGGAGGGTCGTGTAGACTGGCTTTTTTCTGTTGGATGCGCATCATTGTAAAGTCCCGTCTGGGTACCCTTGAGGTTCAAATTAAATAAATAGATTACTTGTAGACCTCGTCGTCTGCGCCACGGAAAAAACAGGCTCTGTTGATTTGATGTGTCCTGTTAACGGTCTGTTGAACTCCTCTGTATCACGGAGAGCCTGCTGCCTCTGGGCGAAAAGCTTGGCAATGTTCACAACATGAGCTTCGAATGTGGTGCGGTTTGAAGGCCACGAGCGGGACACTTCAGCCGTTCTCTCGTAGGTGGCGTTGTTTCGTGGCTCCTCTGCTAGACCGCTCTGCACTTGTCGGTGGCCGCCATATTGTCTAATTGCGTGTCCTCGCTTGAATATTGAACCAATCAGAGAAGACGCAGCCGGCGTGTCAGCCAATGAGAGTTGGCAATATGGCGGATTCTACAACGTGGCGGAATTCGACAGCGTCCAGAATTGCAGCTCCATTAAAACGGATTACTCAGTAAGAGATCTGATTCGATCTAATCTAATTCGATCCAATCCAAACATCCATTTTTTTCACGTCCTCGTATTAAGAACAGGAAAGAAAGTACGAAATACTTGAGAATGACATTTCGGAAACAACCTGGATGTTCTTACTGAAATACAGACCGCTGCAGCTCCTAGAAAAAAATAAATTACTGAAGTTCATCACACGCGCAGCGCTTTATTCAGCCGCCTGGCGGACACATCAAAAAGAGTGAGCGGGAAAATGAGAAATGCTTTCCTAAGGACAGTCTCTCGAAAGGGGGGGGGTGTAAGGGAGGGGGGACGTGTCGAAAAGTTGAACTGGGTGATGGTGCCGTACGTGCCAAAGTACACACTCGCTGAGTGAATGACGTCGCAGTACTGTCGAGGACTGCTGGCCAGGTTTCGCCAGCCCGACGAAATTCATTAACGCGCGCCAAATTTCGGGACGCTCGAGTTTATTGCATTCCCTGCCACAGCACCCCCACTCTTCGGAATGCAGTGGTCGCGAACGGTAATCGAACCCTCAAGACCTTGAGGAACTGAGGTCAACTGCAGAAAGCCATGCATGTGCTCAGCCTCACCGAATTAGAGGGTATAGCGCATTTACTTAACGTCGTCTGGACCCACCGGCGGCACCAGTGTCGTCTGCTTCAAGGTCCAGTTCGGCAAGCAGACGTATATACGATGCAGAATGCACTGTGGAAAGCTGAAAGCGTTCCTTGGTTGAGTTTAGTGGTCTTAAGGCCGCAAATTTTAAATAGATACTTGCATGGGTGCTCTACAAACGCGCACTCTCTATTGAAAGCCAGTATAATGATGTCCCGAAGTGCACGAAATTAGAAGCCGCGGCTCAGGTTGATCCGTAGCCTCTTGCGGCGCTGCACGCATATTCAGCGAGGCAGAACGGGGCATCAGCGGGAATGGCCGCGATTTGCTCGTTATGCCCGCCCAGCTACGACACTAATCGACGCATATCCGCAAGGGGAAGTTCCTGATGAGGTCGGCTCCCTAGGGTTCTTTTTTATTTCTGTTTTATTTTTGCCCTACCTCCGGTGATGGCGGATGCCCAATTGCTGCTCGCGCTAACTCATCCTCTGAGGACTCCCGTTCTTTTACCTTCTTTTACTTTCACGGTAGTCGCTTAATTATGGAGCACTGGCACGGCTGGCACGTTTTTTCCCCCCCGCATACTGCGTGAGTATTGTCCGCGTGCCTGGTCCATCAACGCCGGTACAAATGAGCCAAATGTAAAACTAAAAGGAAAAAAAACAGTCATCGCTCTGCCAGATTGCGCTCGCACTTTTCTATAACTCTGGGCCCATTTCCCTTTATTTTTTCTCCGATAATGCACGCCGTCAATCAAAGCTCCCTCGTCGCTCCGCAATTAGGAATCGGCTGCTTTTTTTTTTCTGGTAGGAAACAATTGAGTCTCGAGCTCGTGTGGAAAAAAAAAAAATATGCCCGAGGTTCTACCGGAAATTGCGTCGGCTTTCACCGGAAGTGCGGTGCCGGTGGTGTCTCTCAACGGACACGCCCATATCCTCTCGGGGTGAAGCGAATTGCGGGACCGGAAAGCTTGCCACTTCACGGTGTCAATGGCCCCCGAGTGGAATTATTACGACTCTGGCTGATCCAGAACAGACAATGGCGTCCCGAAGCTACCCTGGTTTTATGCAAATCACGTCTCTTGCGTGCGTAAGCGCCCGGACTATGTCCCCGCGTAGCTGAACGTATCGCTTTTGGTACGCTCGATTCGACACCTCCGAAACTTCGGCTTAAGTGTGGGAGAGTTACCGGAAAGCCAATAGCAACGTTTCTTTTTTGGTTAATGTGCTTGAGCGAATGTTTAGTTGTGGGTATTTCAGAAAACCAATTAGTGCTAATTAATTAATCATGCATTGAAAACATTTTAGTGTCTGGACGAATGCATTCTCCAAAGCCAAGAATAAAGGTGAACAAGTAGTTTTAATGTCCCTTCATGCGGAATGGTGCTTGGTTTCTGTGGATATATATATATATATATATATATATATATATATATATATATATATGAAGAGAGAGAGAGAGAGAGAGAGAGAGAGAGAGAGAGAGAGAGAGAGAGAGAGAGAGAGAGAGCGAACGAACGAACGAGGGAACGAAATGAAGGGAGCTTAACGAAGGTATCGCCTGGTCGGCTACCCTGCAAAGAGCCGAAATTTGTTGAAAGCTCAGCGCTGTCGGCGTCCGCTCCTGTCCTGCTTGTCTTCCTGGCGCTGTGCCTTCAGTTGAGGTCGCGGGTTGGAATACCGACGCAGTGGTGGCATACCGATGAGCGCCTGATGCAAGATCTCGAGAATGATGAAAGAAGCCGTTATTCCTCTTTATATTTAAAGAAAGAAGACGCGGGATATCCGCAGCGTCAGAATTGAAGCGACGCGAGGCGATGCTCTTAAACGAAAACTTGGCACCGAAGATTGATTGAATGTATGTTTGATTGATTAACTGATTATTAACTTGATTTTCATCACCATCATCATCATCATCATCATCATAATCACAATCATCATCATCATCAGCCTGGTTACGCCCACTGCAGGGCAAAGGCCTCTCCCATACTTCTCCAACAACCCCGGTCATGTACTTATTGTGGCCATGTCGTCCCTGCAAACTTCTTAATCTCATCCGCCCACCTAACTTTCTGCCGTCCCCTGCTACGCTTCCCTTCCCTTGGAATCCAGTCCGTAACCCTTAATGACCATCGGTTATCTTCCCTCCGCATTACATGTCCTGCCCATGCCCCCATTTCTTTTTCTTGATTTCAACTAAGATATCATTAACTTGATTTTAACTGATTTTAACTATTTGATTGAATAACTGGTTAACAAGCACGAGCGTGCTTGTCGCACGCTTGAGCGATCGAAGCACTTGCGTGCTTCGACCGCCGTACGCCGTGCTCTTCTTATCCGCGTGTCTCCTTCTAAAGAAGTTGTAAACATAAGAACAGTTGGAACTCGGAATCGACAGAACTCGGAATCGACAGAACCCGGAAGCAACTCGGCGCGTAGCATAACGAAGTTAGGTACGAGTGCTTCCTACAGCTAGTGATGTCCGCCGCATCAAGTATAGTCCTGTTGCAGGGGCGGGATTTGTGCTGTCTTCCCCCTCGGGCGGCGATTAAGAAACTCTGCGAAGCCTAAAACAGCAAAGACAAAGCAATGCATGGACGCGGCGATTCCAAAGAAAACCAAATCACTCACGTTCTGAGAGGAAGACCTTCGCTACTCGTTAAGATATAGCGTCCGTATGAGGAAAGACTACTATACAGCATTTTGCTCAAAGAATAGCTCTAAACGAAAGTACCTTCAATGTTCGAAAGGTTCTGGAATGTAAGCAAAACACACTCGAGGGTCGGACCTTCTGTGTGCCCTTTCAGGGAAGGCGCCGCATTCATTCAAGAGGGCAAGTTTCGACAAACTCTGCTCGAACGCTTCACGCAGGTTACCAGTTCGCCGGGTACCAACGCGAGAACATGTACAACAAAGCCAGTTTAACGGGCGTTAGAAACCGTAAGCCTTTCGGGACCGGCGGTGGGAAGAAACAACAGCGACAAAAGGTGAGGTAGGTTGTTTGAAGTGTCCCTGTATGCGCTTCGGTAGACCACCGGCATCATCCGTCCACCTCCGCGTTTGCATCGGCATATCCGTCTGTCTAGCACTTGTTTGCCTTCTGGATGTGGACAGACGGATCGCGGGTGCGAGCGGCCATCGTCTGTTTGTTTTCCTCCTGGATGCAGACGACGCATGGTTGTGCGCGGCGCTATAACCGCACCGTCTGCGAGTCGGCGTCCCACGATTTACCCGGCTCGCCCCCACATTTTACCAGCCCCGCCCTTTGTTATATATGCCATTCGAAAATAATGGTCTCTAGGGTGCCTGTCGCCTGGCTGGCGCTTATTCCGAGGCCCACCAGCTGTGTGCAGTGCGTGGAAAACTACGGGTCACGTTGGCTCGACCAGAAGTGAGAATCGACGGCGTGCCTCTACGTGCAAAGATATACATGGTGCAGATATAGCAGTGCACGAAGATATATGCACAGCTCCCACAATAATTTAACCTAATCCAAACTAACCTAACTTAATATAATCTAACCTAGCCTAATCTAATATAAGCTAGCTTAGCCCTCCCGTGATCGTTCTGTTTATTTTTGAGAAGGTTAGAAGGGTAGCGCTCGCGTCGTGTACTCCCTCTGGCCACGAGCAATTTTTTTTTAGCTGTGCTTTCAGTCAGTTTAATCTCCCTGCATTGGGCGAGGAACAACATAATCTAATCTAACCTAATCCACGCGTGATCCACGCGCGATCCTAATTAATCCACACGGGATCCCTCTTATTAATCTCCCTGCATCTTAAGAGGAATAACCTAATCCTTGCTTGGTCCTTTAGGTTATCCTCCCTGCGTCGCGGAAGGATTAAACTAACGTAATCTACCCTAACTTGACCTTGTCCCTACGTGGCCCTTCCATTTAACCTCTGCTGCGATGACGCGGGGGACGATTAGCAGCAGACGACGCGGTGAGCCCTCCTTGCGCTGTTCTGGCTCGTAACTCACTGGCGCTACCCGTAGCCTTCCATGCACTGCACACATCTCCAGTGGCGAGAACGTGTGGAGTGCGTGGAAATGCCCGTTTCGACGGTGTTCGGCCGTTCCTTCCGAGCGCGAACTGTGGTCGAGGCAACAGCATAAACGTATGCAGTCGCAGTCGTCGCCACTGCCGATGAACATTCCGAGAATCCCGGAGCGTTCGGCATACGTGACACTTGCGTGTCGCTTGCGTGTGTCTACGACTTCGAGCACAGTTGCCCCGGCGCGTCACTTGCGGAAAACAACAGTGGGTGAATACGAGCGACAAAGAAAAAACAAGCAAACAAACGAACAAGCAAGAAATCTCCACAGCCGGAACGCGCGCGACGATTTCATTCCAGAAACTGCAGGCGTCATTCCCAACGCGGCCTGCGTTGGGAATAGCCGTTGGACAGTCGAGGGACATTCAGTAATCCACACCTGCGACGCTTTCTCGTTACTTTTCAGCCGAAAAGAGCGCGCGCAGCTGTAGTTGGAAGGCACTGTTTCGCGACGGGCATTTGGGAACGCGCAGAACAGTTTGTGACGTGGGCTGCTCCCCCTATGTTAGCCCCCCCCCCCCCCCCCCTCCTCTAAATTCAGTTCAGTATCTCGCGCGTTTGGTCATGACGTGCAGCTCTCACTTCAGATCGAACATAGTTTCGTGAAACGGGAACCACTTTATTTGTATCCCTCTCTGTGGACATCTAATGCAAAGAGATGCTGCATTGTGTTGTGCTTCTTTTTTGTTTGGGTGGAGTTGCTTCCTTATTCGTTGTCCCCCATAAGGGCAAGCTGAAACTGCTCGTATAATTTGTCCGTGGACAGTTTGCGGGCTTCTCCACCTACCCAGAGATGACATCTTTGAGTAATTTCTAATCCATTGGCATAGAAAAACAGTTCATAGTGTAGGGCCATGATCCAATAGAGCGTTTGGAAGTACGCTACCAACGATAGGTAGTCTATCGAAATTGCCTACAGATATTTTTAACAGGCCCTCTGTTGTACATAGACGAAATCTCATACAGAAAACAGACATAGCGATCGTCCATAGGTAAATCGTCTGTAAACAGCCTGTTGATAACTTTGTGGTCTCAGTATATCAAGTCTACTTAATAAAATTACCCCGTGGAATCACGTTCATGAAATCAATCAATCAATCAATCAATCAATCAATCAATCAATCAATCAATCAATCAATCAATCAATCAATCAATCAATCAATCAATCAATCAATCAATCAATCAATCAATCAATCAATCAATCAATCAATCAATCAATCAATCAATCAATCGCTATTCTATAACGCGCTAATACATGATTTTGGGCTAAACAGCTACGTAAACAGGTTGACGTTGCCCCAAAAAGCCTATCGTGGCTGGCAGTCGCCAACAACTGCGGGACAAACGGCAAGCTAGCTTTGCGTGTCGTGCCGCAAAATAGGCGAAAGCTCGTGTTTTGCGACAACGAAACGAACGCCAGAATTGATCCAGTGCCTCCCCAACACGCATACTACATACCGTGTGCTTCTCGGGAGCCTGTTGATCATCATCATCATCAGCCTGGTTACGCCCATGCAGGGCAAAGGCCTGTCCCATACTTCTCCAACAACCCCGGTCATGTACTAATTGTGGCCATGTCGTCCCTGCAAACTTCTTAATCTTATCCGCCCACCTAACTTTCTGCCGCCCCCTGCTACGCTTCCCTTCCCTAGGAATCCAGTCCGTAACCCTTAATGACCATCCGCTATCTTCCCTCCTCATTACATGTCCTGCCCATGCCCATTTGAGCATGTTACTCCGGGTTACTCCGGGGTACTCCGGGTTACTCCGGGAGCCCGTTACTCGGGGTTATCTCGACCGACCTGAAACGATCACGAGTAGCTGTTGGGGACGCGCCCGCGGGACGTCAGAATACGATTTGTCTCGCTCAAGCATAGCGTTCGGGTTTAGTAGATCAGATTCGTTATACACGGCTACTGAGCGCTGGGTGCCGGGTTGGATTCCCGGCCACGAGCGGCTGTCGCCGTTTCGACGGGGGCGAAATGCAATAAAGCGTGTGGGCACTCCGAAATAGTTTGCGCGTTAAAGAACCCTAGGGTGGTCTGAATCAAACCGGAGTCCTTCGCTTTATGACGTCCCTCGTAAGTCTTGTACTGCGCAGTCTTGGGGGCGTTCACCATTATCGAACAAACCCATATGCGTCGTATCCCATGAGCCCCATATGAACAAAAAATGGGGACCCCATATAAAGGTCCGCATGTTTCCTCATATCACGTGGGACAGCACCTGTATGAACGCATGGGGATCCCGTATAGAAACCCACACTTTCTCATACATCACATGGGACAAGCCCCGTACTAACTATGCGGATCCCACATAAAGAACCCGTCCGTTCCGATGTATGGGATTTGCTCCTTATCGTACGTGGAAACGTGCTGCTTTCCGTATAGGATCTCCGTCCGCTCATATGGAACTATCGGGATACGGGGCTTATTACTTTTCTTTTTGTTAGAAAACCGCATACTGGTAATCAAGTACGTCTCTAAATCACGGCACAGGTTACAAACTGTTAGGCACGCTTGTTGCCCCGTTCAGCAAGATGCCAGGAGAGGAGGGTCGTTGTTTGCGACAAAGCTTTATCTCTCCCTCCACGCCCGTCCCGTACACCGGCACAAGCTTCCTCCCCTCCTCCCCCAACCCCCCCCCCCCCACCATAGGCAATCGACGATCACCGGCCGAGTCCACTGGAGAAAAAAAACCTTTTTCCGGTACCTTTTCTCTCGCGACACCACAACAGTCGCGCACGCCCCCGCGCAAGTTTTCTGCTCGACCAATCCCGCCTTCGGAAAAAAAAGGAAAGAGAGAGTGAGAGAGAAACAAACTGAGAGAACAAAATGAAAGACGGACCGAAAGCCTCGTCGCGCGAATGCGTGTGTGCCTGGTGTCGATAGCGACGCGCTGTCGGTCGCGCGCGCCTTCTCTGTCAAGTCGAAACACACCAGTCACCGATGCGTTAATCAATGGACCGTTGTTTCCCTCCTCCTCTCGACCTCCTCTCCTCCCTCCACCACCTCCTCCACCTCTTTCACTCGCTACCTCCTCTCCACCCCGCGTCCTACGATAGAGAGAATGAGGAAGGGCGAGGCAAAGGATGAGATGGTGAAAGAGAGATATTGAGAGGGAGTAAGAAGTACACTGAGAGCGATAGAGAGAGAAGAGAGATAGCGAACGCTAGTTCCTCTCCACCCCGCGTCCAACTATAGAGGGAATGAGGAAGGGCGAGGCGAAGGATGAGAGAGTGAAAGAGAATGAGAGGGAGGGAGAAGTACGTTGAGAGAGAGAGAGAGTGAATACACTGAGAGAGAGAGAGAGTAAGAGGGAGGGTTGTCGCGAGAGGTCACGAATGCACGCACGAGTCCACGGATGTATACGAGGCCATTTGCTTACGGTAACGCGCGCGCCGGCGTTCTTCGTTTCCGCGCGTTTCTACGGGCACGAAAGGAGCACTTTGGGGCGACGGCGAAAGGCCGTGCCGCACGGGGACCCACTCTTGCGAGGGGAGAGGAGGCGGCAGTATACATTAGCCAGTGTGTCGTCTACGCGCCTTCGCGCTATTCTCCGTGAAAGAAAGAAAGCAAACAAAGAGGTTGGAAGTGGGGCGCGCCCGTAGAACGAGAACTATCGAGCGAGGTGGTTGTGCTCGGCTCTATAGATGCCTCATGAGAAAAAAAAAAGAAAGAAAAGAAAGAAAGAAACAGCGGTAAGCCGAAGCCATTATTTGGCATGTGTTCGGTGCGTACACTCCTACAGCAGCTCATTTTTCGCAATCGCTCCATTCTCGGAGTCAACAAACGATGCGATAGGACGAAAATAAAAAACAAAAAGGCAAAGCGGAAATAAACAGTGGATGCTAGACAGCAGCGATTGGTGGTTCGTTTGGCAGCGGCCTGATTAGACATATGACACGCAAGCGGCTTCAGACAAGAGGACCGAAACCGGTGTAAAGACCAAGTATAATTCGCTGTTGAAAGTAAAATTTCGCGCGTTTACACAACTAGGGGGCGCGTATGGTACGCTAGAGAGTTCAACGAGCCGCGGTAGATCAGTGGCCGTAGCGTTGCGAGCACAATGTCGCGGGTTTGAATCTGGCCGTGCCCTCCCCACATATCGATGGATGCGAAGTGCAGAAACGCTCACGTACATAAATTTCATCATCACCATCGTCAGCCTATTTTTTATGCCCACTGCAGGACGAACCAATCTTCGAGCTAACCGTGTCTCTCGCTAGCTGAACGCAAATTGCGCCTGTAAATTTTCTAACTTCATCACACCACGTCATTTCTGCCGCCCTCGACCGCGCTTCCCTTCCATTGACACCCAGCTTTTAATGCAATGGACCATCGATTACCTGCCCTACGCATTGCATGCCTCGCCCATCGCCATTTCTTCCTCTTAATGTCAACTTGAATATCGGTTATTCCTGTTTGATCTCTAATCCACACCGCCATATTCCTCTCTCTTAACATCGCGCCTAACAATTTTAGTTCTGTCGCTCGTTGCGCAGTCCTTAACTTCTTACCAAACTTCATTGCTAACTCTTACGCACAGGACCTTGGAAGACGTTGTTTGCCCCGGAGGGCCCGCGGCATCCAGGAAGAGAGCGCAACGACTGCTGATAGCCTTCCTGCGAGACACGGGGCTCATCGCCACCTGGTGACACACCCCTCATCTCAACTCGAAGGAGGATCAGGCGGAACAATTGCCGGGTATGTATGGCAGGCTAACCCAGCCTGCCTCAACATGACCACCACCACCACCACCACCACCTCCAAGTTCCTGCCTCGAACTTAGATTTAGCTGCATGGTAAAAACCACAGGTGCTCAAGATTAACTTGAGTCCCCCACCACGGCGTGTCTCGTAATGAGATCGCGGGTTTGATGCTTAAAACCTCAGCATTTGTTTTAATTTCATCAATAAGCCTTCACACAAGAGGCCCCTCGAACCACCACGATCAATAGGTATAGCTTTATCACTAGTAAAATTAAGAAAACAGATGCGTAGTCGGAGGCTCAAAAGAACGCGTCAAGCACTACGCAACAAGACGGCTGCACCTGGCGAGCGCGCGTCTCCTCTAGCCCGCCCTGCCGTGGCTGCGCATGGTTGTACCGCGCGGCTGAACGCATACGCGTCCCGCGCGCCATGTCTTGCAGGTAAGCTGTGGCGGGTGCAAAGGCTGGCCAAGCCGAGATGGCTGGTCGCTTCATGTGTGCCGTCTTCTCGAGCGCCTATTTATTTATTTATTTATTTATTTTATATTTTGAATACTCTAAAGGCCCCGAAAGGCATTGCATACGGGGGGGATACAATTCACATATGATATGTCAACGCAATAAAAACGACTGAAGACAATAATCAAGCGCAGATTTCAGTAAAAGACACTGTTGGTAGAAAAAAGAAGAAAAAAAAACGAGAGGAAATTAGGGTGAGAGTGCCGGGTACAACTCACTTTTGCTATACATGGCAAGCTTCAACAGGGCATGCGCGGCAGGTGGCTGTTGGAAAAATGCACATATAAAAATATTATTACGATATTATCGGTAGACACCCGAGAGACGAGCACAGGCCACAGGCCAGGCAAGAAGACATATATAACACAGGCCAGGCAAGAAGTGGCAGCTGAACATTTTATACATATAGAAATGTGCGCAGGGTAGATTGGAAGGCGGCCGGGTCAGTGATTGTTACAATATCTTGGGGTAGGGCATTCCATTCATTCAGTGAATGGAACGCCCTAGATTTGGAGGTCGCGTTATCTCGTGTTTCGGGGCCGCGTTGAATCGGGAGACAGCGAGAAGCGTTAGCTGCCCGGCCGTTTGCGCTCTTGGTCACGCCAGGGTTGTGACCCCGAGTGTTCGCGCTCGCAGAGTGGGATTTGCTTATATTTGCCTGAGCGAGCGCGACGCAATGCTTAATAATTTAATTACTAAGCTAATGTTCATTACAATTTATACGACCGATGAAACTACGACCATTACTTCGTGTAGTTGTCTTGCTAGCCTTAGGAATGCTTCGCTTTTCGAGCAATGCTGCGACACTTATCTTTCTTTTAATTTTCTGTCATACCCGCCGTGGTTGCTCAGTGGCTATGGTGTTGGGCTGCTGAGCACGAGATCGCGGGATCGAATTCCGACCACGGCGGCCGCATTTCGATGGGGGCGAAATGCGAAAACACCCGCGTACTTAGATTTAGGTGCACGTTAAACAACCCCAGGTGGTCAAAATTTCCAGAGTCCTCCACTACGGCGTGCCTCATAATCAGAAAGTGCTTTCGGAGCGTAAAACCCCGTTTTTTTTTCCAGCTTGGAGCGTCTAACTGCTGTGGCAGTAAAACGAAGCACTTTTCTTCCCAACTGTCCATAGCATTCATGAATCGCCGTTATTGACCACTGTACTCTATGCGACAAGGCGAGAGGAGATTGCAGTGCGCCATTTCTGTGCCCTCAAAACAACAGACAACACTATGCAGGCGCTAGCGACGCCTGTACTTGACGTAAGTCTGTCAAGCACGAAATCGTTTCGTGCCAAACACGAAATAGTGAAAAGCACGAAATGACGACGACGACGACAACGACAACGACAACAACAAAGTAAAAAGGAATAAAACCGCAATGTTTATTTTCATGCCTTCGTTGCTATATAGAATCGCGTTATCCAGCAAGCGACGCCTCCTAGACAGCCCAAGGCCGGTTCAATTCGACCCGTGATGTCGTGCTGCCTTGCCTCACTAGCCATGGGATCTAATGGGTACGCTTCCGAACAAGCCGCCGTAATTTTGACGTCACCGCTTGCGTCACGCCGCGCTTGGCACTGGAAATTTCGATCCGAGTAGTACGACTTCGCGAAGCTGAGCGCACACGCCTGCAATCTAGGCGGCGTTGATGCAGCACGTACTTATTTTCTGCAGCCGCGGAGCGAGGGAGATATCATATGTAAAGCCCCTTAAACTTCGTAAAGTAGCGACACTCTCCTCCTCCCCCTTCACTCCTCCTCGTTTCTCCTCTCCTTCACGCTACCTCCTCGACCGTGGCGCCACCTACACTGCTCGAGCGTAGCAACGACGCCAACATGCGCTCCTCGCCACTCCGTGGACGCTTCTCGAGCAAAAATGGCGCTGATTCACGGCGCGAGGGCCCACGTGATGCTATTAGGCCAATAGCAACGCGGCGGCGTCAGCCTCGGCCAGAGCGCGTGAGGAGGAGGCGGCATTCTTCAAAGCGTGGCAGTACTTTACGAAGTTTAAGGGGCTTTAATCATATGTACTCACGCTTTTAGCCCCCCCCCTCTCCCTCTCTCTATCTGTTGTGACGAACTTAGCAAACCCGGCCAGGGAAAAAGAAGGCGGAGAACGTGCTTGCTTCCGTGGCCATATGGCGCAAACGCAGCAGCAATGACCACGGGGGACCCTGTTGTGCTGATGGTCGTCGGGTAAAGCAAGGTAAACAGACACCACCTACCGAACAGAGTTAGAGTGGCGACGGAGCGCCGGCATCCGCCGCCGCTGCAGGTATTGTAGCGACGAGAAACAGAAATGAAAGGGAGAGAGGAGGAAGGTGAGGAGGAGAGAAACAAGGCCGCGCTTCGCCGTGCCGTGGGTGGGAGAGGAGGAGGGAGGAGGAAGAAAGCGCTTATGCAGCGCACATGCACACACACACGCGCGCGCGCGCTCACCGGACGAACCGACGCGCATACTCGGCAGCTCCCCCCATCGACCCGTCTCGAGAAATCAATCCGAATCGATCCGCAGTAGGAGGAGGAGGAGGCTGGTGGGGCCCGCGGATCTCCCCCTCTTCCCCTCTCCCCCTCTCCACTCACCTTTGTCTCCCCCTCCCCTCTTTTTTTCCCCTGTGGAACGCCGCCTCCCCCTCTCCCCCTAACCCCCTTCTCCACTCACCTTTGTCTCCCCCTCCCCTCTCCCCCCCCTTGCGGAACGTGCAGCTGAGCGCACCACCACCGACAACCTCCGCCTCCTTTTCTTCGCCCTTGCATTTCAAATCTTGCGTTGATTTTTCCCGAGCTCGACACTGATTCAGCTCACGGCGATGTTAGATCGAGCTCGGGAACACCGCAGGGAGTACTTGTTGGTTGAGGCGATCGTTTCCTACAGGCGGTTGAATCTACGCGACGATGAAAAGCGAACGGGGCCTTCGTATATGTTCTTTATGAATACGCTGTTATAGAAGACGATACGCAGCGGGCTGTAGGCGCAGACGGGTGGCGAGTCGGTCGCACTCGGAATGTCGAATCCTGGTCGCCAAAATACGTTGTATTAAGACGGCGTTGTAATAAGCATGTTGTACTTAGGAGCGAAATAAACGCGGGGGATGCTGCAGCCCCGAACCCTGTTTTTCTTTGCTGTTGATGCTGCGCTCACCTGCAGTGCTCACTGCGCGGATCCGGATCAATATTTTTGATTCAAATAAACGCACACTCGAGGCCCGTTTTTGCCGTCGCCGTCGCCGTGCTGTCTCGAGGCGAGGCAAACGCGCGGCCCGACCAGCCCACTGCGAGCCCGCGCGCCGTTAGTTGGTGGTTACGCAGTCGCTGCTAATGCGAGGGCAAACATTCGGAAGTCGACAAGGCTCGTGGCAATGCACGCCTTTTTGCCCGAGCGCCAAGTGTCGAAGGTCATCGGGGATCGTGTCCGAAGTGCCCCGCTCGGGCGAGTGCCTGCGTACGCTGCCCCGTTCATACAGGTCACGTGATTGGCAGGTGCCAGGGCGAAGGGTGAGTACACCAGGGCGAGCCACCGAGACAGCTGGTGGCTCCGTGCAAGCCTTGTTCCCGCGGGCGCCGCCATTGTTGAAAGGTCACGTGATCGCGTCCGTAAGCCCGCGTGGCCGAGTGCGCGCGTCACGCTGCCCGGCTCATGGAGATCACGTGATTTGCGGTTGCCAGGGTGAAGGGTGAGTACGCGAGGGCGAGCCGAGACATCTGGTGGCCTTTATACGCGCTGCCTTCCAGCGCACTCATTGTTTGATGTCGCGTGGTCTGTACAGTTTTGGCAAAAAACGCGCGGCGCAGTTGGTTCCCTTGGGACTTCAATGTTCACTTCAATGTTCACCTCAATGTTCACTCTCGTACGAGCTCACGCGCTCTCAGTTGCCGACGCTCGTCGTACCGACAGCGCTGTGGTGGCGAGGGCACGCGGTCGTCCAGCGAACTCCGTTCAAGCCTCCTGTGGTGAACCCGAGACTCTGGAGCGCCCCCTGCTGGTCTGCCCTGCTCACCTGCAGCTCCGCGGCCGACTTCTGCAAGAGTTCCACTGCCTGGGGCTCCCGTGTTCACGACAGGAAGATATCCTCTTCCCCTGTCGTAATCGGCTACCGGCCTTCCTTAGTGTCGTCGAGTACCTCGACTCGTCGGGGCTCTCGGCGAGACTGTAGGAAATTTCTACAAAGACGGATGGCCTGACGGCCATCCCACCACCTCGGGCTTCCTGATCCGCCACTACTTCGCTTCCATCTCTACGACGCTCTACCTTTCTCCCTCCTACCCTCTCTCTCTTTTCATCCCATCTCCTAGACCCTGCTGGCGCTGGGCCGTGCTCCCACATGGGTTGCAGAAAATAGTGCTAGCCTTTCCTCCTTCCCCACAAGAACCACTTCTCTCTCTCATGTGTCTGTTTTGAGTGCTTTTAAAAACTTCTAAAAAAATAAGTGGAGTATGAGGAGTTCAATGTTGTTCCTGTTCCAATGTTATTTAGGCTCCCACGTCACCTCGGCCCAACAGCCGCCATTTCGAGAGGAAGCCATCACGTGACCCCCCCGCAAGTTCTTCCTCCTCCAGTAACAGATACAGGGGGGCGCTGCTGTCTTCATTTCGACGCCAGCGAGCGTCGGAGCTCGGATGGAGAAAACACACGGGCAGCGCGGCAAACAGCCAATCTGAGTAAAAAAAAAACAAAAAGAACCTAATTTTGAATTCTGAACCGGTTCACTGCCATGTTTCTCAAAGCGAGGTCGTCAGGCCGCGGCGGCTTTTGAGTCGAAAGAGAAGCCGCAGCCAGATCTGCTCGCGGCGGCTCGGTCTCTTTTGGCGGCAGCGAAAAAGGCGTCGGAAGAACTTTTCTTTGATTCGTCCTGTTCTTTTTTTTGTCATCCTTAATTTTATGCCACCTTCAATTTCGTCCTTCTTCACAGGACCGGCTTCGTGCAAGGGGTGCCCTAGCGTTTGCAACCGTATTTACTCGGATATAAGCCGATACATATTGTAGTGCAAGCTCTTCGGGGTTGCGGATCTCGCTGAAAGCAGTCCTGGCGCTATGTATAGCCGTGATGGCTGGCGTGTCAAAAAAAAAAGGAAGAGAGGAAAAACTGATTTACTAACACCTATCACTCGCAGTGTCGTGTATTGTTTTGTCCAAAGGAATATCCTTCTTTAGTTGTCTGTAGAAGTCGACAGAAGCTTTTTTGTACTCTGTTGATTTTTATAGTCAGCTTGCGAACTTTCATCACAACCTTCTTTTATGAACTAACGATTACTGATGTCCGCAAACAAGTTATAGAAAGAGGAAGTTTTCTCTTCTCTGTTCTAAATATAGTATTGTTAGCAAGTCCGCGAAGCTAGAAAAACAAGAAGAAAGCTAGCTTTTGAGAAATATTTATCCATAGAACGACCGTAGGGGACTTTATATAGCCAAAAAAGACGACCTTGCAAGAAGACGAAGCGACCTGCGAGACTTTTATAGACAATCCATAAAGCGCATGAATTAAATTTTACGAGGTCGTTCGGCTGGCCCTTCGTAGATATTTGGAAATGCTCGCTCTGCTTGGTCCACCCGCCCCGCACCACGCCAAACATACTTTCATTCTTACTTTGTTTTCAAACGCGGCCACTATTCTGCCAGCATACACGTCTATTTGAGTTGTAAAAATGCCAGGATACACATCCATTTGAGCTTAAATGTTTTGAACGTTTCTCGCCGGGACAGTAACGTTGACGCTGCACGGAGTGCCATTTTCGGACGCGATTAAAATATAGAGCATACTGCCCCCGGTAAATTTTAATCGCACCGACACTATACCATCAGACGAAGCGAAAAATGACAAGGGCATATTAGCGCGGCGGTTTTGTCAATAATAAAGGCAAAGAGCTTCGGCAATGACCGCAAGTGTGAAAAAATGCGCTGCTTGAAATGCAAGAACGCTCGCGCACTTATAGATTCATGTGCGCGTTAGAGAACCCTGGGGAGCCAAAAGTAATTCCTAACACTCCCCAATTTTCTTTGCCGTGGAACTTTATTTGGACACCCCAAAGTTGAAATGATAGTCGACGCCGGCCTAGGTTTGAGTGAACACGGTCTTTCTAGGAGGAAGTGGATGATGGGCCGAAAAGGAAGAAAGAAAGAGAAAGAAAGAAAGGAAGAAAGAAAGAAAGAAAGAAAAAGAAAGAAAGAAAGGAAAAGAAAGAAAGAAAGAAGAAAATGCGAGTGCTGTTCATTTCGTTTTCAAAGGAACCGCGATGGCAGCCCTCTCCTCTCCTTTTCAAGGCGCAACGAAATGAACAGCTCGCGTAAACGTCGAGAGACACGAACCGGGAGCGGAAGCAGGACGACAGAAACGTGACAAAAAAAAAAGCGTTAGCGGACAAGAAACGTGCGCGGCATGAAGAGTGGGGCGAGCAGCATCAGCGACGCGAGAGCTGATGAGGCTGACAACATCGCTCGTTATAAGGACGCGGTTCGAGTCGTAAGGAAGACGCAAAAAAGAAAGAGAAAAAAAAAACATCTCCTACCAGCTGGGATTAGCTGAACCGCCAATGTGGGCCACCGCCTAAGCCACCCAACGTTCGGAGAACGCGGGCAACGTTGGCCAACCGTGAGACGACGTCGACCCATCATATGGGATACACAGCCGAACTGGGCAGCCCCGATGCAGGGCGACGGGAAGATGTGGGGAACGGAGAGCGCGTGCGCGGCATTCACAATGGAAATTTAACGCGACTAGCATTTGTAGGTACTTCACCCACTTCCCCGGCGGTTGTCTGTCTGTCTGCCTGCCTGTCTGCTCGTATCTCTAAACCGTTTTCCCTCCAACTTGGGTCACAGGTTAGTCCACGATTGGATTGGAAAAACTTTACTAAAGTCCTGCAGGACGCACGTCAGCGCGCAGTGGGCGTCTCCCACGCAGGGACCGACAGGGAGTACCTGGCGGCCGCTGCGCGAGCCTGCTCGATTGCAGTGTAGTAAAAAAATAATACTTAAATTATGGGATTTAATGTGCGAAAACCACTTTGTGATTATGAGGCACGCCGTAGTGGAGGACTCCGGAGATCTCGACCACCTGGGGTTGTTTAACGTGCACCTAAATTTAAGTGCACCTAAATTCCGAGGGAAGGGAAGCGTAGCAGGGGCCAGCAGGAAGTTAGGTGGGCGGATGAGACTAAGAAGATTGCAGGGACAACATGGCCACAATTAGTACATGACCGGGGTAGTTGGAGAAGTATGGGAGAAGCCTTTGCCCTGCAGTGGGCGTAACCAGGCTGATGATGATGATGATGATGAAATTTAAGTAGAAGAAGATAAAGATAACGACACAAAATTTGCTTGTCGGTACTTTTTCTAAACAGTTATTCGCACCCAGCCCATCTTGCAAGTTGTTTTTTATTCATGAAGTGCCTGCTAGGATTTATCGCTCACGGCCAACGCCGCCGACACCGACGCCGACAACACCGGCTTTTCTGCGGCATGAGCTCCTTAACGCTGTCGCGTTAAAACGACACACAATTTGCTTGTCGGTACTCTTTCGAAACACTTATTCGCACCCGCCGTGCGAACGAAGGCTTCGCACTAACGTAGATTTCCACGCCGTTTGGGGTCGGCGTAATTTTTGGCCTAATGATGCGGTCTTACAGTGCCGCATCCACGGGTGTCGACTTTTCGAAATCGGTGACGCTCCACGAAAACCACATAGTTTCACACGCCTGTATCAACGTGCATTGTCATCCGGAGCACGCATCGCAGAGAGGCTGCCGATGTTCTTGCCATGTGCCTCATTAACACGCATCCGGCGCGAAGTACAATGCATGAAGCGGACCGTGCATGTCGTAGCTATAGATGTTGATGGGAAAATTGCACGTTATTACGACACGTTCGGGAAATAACAAACTATTCTGTAGTTCTTATATCTTTAGTCTCAAAACCACAACTTCATGTCAGCCAGGAAACACCCACACCTCAACCCCTCCCCCCCCCCACCCAAAAAAATAAAAGTAATCAATTGAATAATTCACTCACTCGAAATGAAACGAGTATTGAAAACTATAGTCCACGAGTGTTGCAATGTGGGCTTGCTGGTAATGTATTTTCAAGGGGTGTACGCTAGCGCGATTGAAAGACGGGACAAAAGAAGACACACAGGGACGCGCACAGCGCTAACTTCCAACAATGTTTATTATCGAAAACCAGGTCGTACTTACACACTCAGCCAACATGAGTCACAGCCACGTGAAGAAATGAACATTCAGAACGAAACATTTTTGTTCCTTATGCAAAAAAGAAGTGAGGCATGCAGACAGGACACAAGAGTAGAGAAGTCTTGTGTCCTGTCTGCACGCCTCACTTCTTTTTGCATAATGAATCCTTACCAACTAGCTCGGCTTTCTGTCGTTCTAAGCTTCATTGTTGTTGCAGCGCGTGTCCAGCGCTGTGTGTCTCCCTGTGTGCCTTCTTCTGTCCCGTCTTTTAATCGCACGACCGTACACCCTTTGAAGAGTATTGAAAAGGAACGCGTCTTACACGGATAAAAAAAAAAAGACGGAAATAATTTCAAATTACGGCTTTCCGTCGTGCACTGCGGATGTTAAGTACGGCTTGAGCAAGGCGCGTTACGTGTTTCTAAACTCCTTCAAATGTGCGCGGCAAATTTATCTCGAGGATTTCGTGTGCTTCGTTCTTTATTTTTTTACTTCGCCTCGGTAACATCAAGAGCATTACGGAGACGAGCATCACACTATGCAAGAAAATACAAAGGACAAAGAAACGCGTCCCTCCTTTTCTCTCTCTCTCTCCCCCCCCCTCCCCCCCTCAAAGTCGACCGACGAAGCTGAGCCGGCTTAACGCGTGCTCCCGCGGAAATATTACCGAATGTAGGCCACCGCGACAGCGGCCCGGTCCGGGTACGTTCGCTCTGCTTGGAACCTTAGCTTGCTTGTTACGTGTATGCGCGTGTTTGCGCAATAACTTTTTGGGACAATATTACTTTTTGTATGGACAAACTTACCGTTACGTGTATGCGCGTTCACTGCGCACCCGCATATTGGATAACGTGTATATAGTATATCATTGTACCATATCATAATCACCCGCCGCCTACCTTTCCCTGTATTTCCCACTTCCCCTTTCCCCAGTGAGGAGTAGCAGGCTAGAGACACGCTCTCCAGGCTGACCTCTCCTCCTTTCTGCTCATTAAAATCTACTCCTCCTTAGCTTGCCAACAATGTACGTGCGCGCGTTCGTTTCTCATCGCCCACGGCCGGGGCTGCTTAAGGATCAGCAACCGCGGGACACACTGTAAGTCATCACTACCAAAATTTCTTTGGAGTCGCCCCCCCCCCCTTCAAAAGCTTGCGTCGGAGGGACACGCTCTTCGCTAATCCTCTCGTGTTCCCCGTTTGCTTTTTTCCGTTTTCCTGATAATGCACCGACGCAAGAAGAGCTCTTTCGTATTCGGCTACGGACTCTCGACACGCACTATACGTAAGCTGAGAATGACAACGGCGGAGACAAGAGCAGCTTCACGTCCCCGATACGAACAGCGCGCCGCTCGCAGAAAAGCCCATTTGAAACAGCCTCAAGAGCGCTGTTCAAAGATGAGAGACTAAATGTACGAGATACAAGGCAGAAGGCACCAGAAGCACCCTTCCCTGGTAAATGGACTCCGTCAGGCAGTCGTACGACAAGCTTTCTTTTTTTTTTGGTCCGTGTTCTCTGCAGTTATTTCGTTCGGAACGAAGAAATAAAATGAATGAATGAATGAATGAATGAATGCAAATCGGGCGTGTATGCGGGCGCGCAAGAAAAGACGTCAGCTACGTTGAAAGAGCAGTACGAAACGTTCCAGGGTACAAGTGCTACTGAAGTTTCCTGTGGTGACCCATACGTCCTGGCGGCCTATCTTCGACGGTTATCGTTTAGCATGCAGGCGTGACATGCGGACAGCGTACGAACTGGCCGGTGCGAGACTCGAAAAAAAAAAAAGAAAGAGAGAGAGGTTCTCCCCAATTTCCAGTTTACACCCAGAAAGCACTGTTTTGGTACACTTTCAATGCGCATGCCTTATGGCACTGAGTATGCACACCAACAGACAATTTTAGACGCAAAAAAAAAAAACGATTTGCTCGTTGCATACGCGATATTATTTATTTTATTTTATTTTTTTTATTTACAGCATACTGCAGGCCGTGTG
Organism: Dermacentor albipictus; assembly: GCF_038994185.2. NCBI lineage: Eukaryota > Metazoa > Arthropoda > Arachnida > Ixodida > Ixodidae > Dermacentor > Dermacentor albipictus. The sequence continues at coordinate 100,783,379 of NC_091828.1, read as the reverse complement.
GCCCAAGCAGGAGGGGCATGGTAACAAATAAAAGTACATGTATAAAAGGCAGAATTGCAAAAATATGAAATTCAAGAAATGAAATATAACACGAAACAGCAATGTTAGTTAGGAAATATTAATAATATGAGTTTGGATTGACTCAGGTGAGTTGAGATGATGGAAAGGGATGAGGTTCCATTCTTCTATGGTTTGAGGAAAGAATGAAAATTTAAAGAGGTTAGTTTGAGGCCTAGTTTGAGCTTAAAGATTAGCAGCGAGATGCGAGCAGATCGACACAGTAGTGTCGCCCTACTCGAAGTTTCATCAGAAGAGCTTTTGCTTTTTTTTTTTGGCTAACGTTATCGCTAACGCCAAATGGCTAAGGGAAACCCACGCCAGAGAAAACAAAATTTAGACTTACCATTCGCAGCGCTGCCCGATTCCTCGGAGCTGCTTGCCGGCGACCTGAAAGAAGCAAGGAATGAAAGATTTGATTAATTTGCATGTATGAGTGTGCCGAGCGTTTTCGGTACGCTGTTGAGTTGAACAAAAATGACTGGCTCGTATTCGTTTGGGGAGCGTAACTTTATCCCCGTGTGTGTGAGAGTTGAAGTACATAGTGCGAAACTGCTTCCTTCCTTCATGTTGTGCACAAGGCTTAGGACGAACGTCAAAGGCATCTTTGAATTAAATCTGTGTGCTGTCTCCAACGTCAAGCGTTGGCGTTATGGGTCTTGCCAGTGCGTTTTTCTCGCTTAGCCAAACAATGTTCGCAGTAACATATATATATATATATATATATATATATATATATATATATATATATATATATATATATATATATATATATATATATATATATATATATATATATATATACATTACTCAAGGAATGTATATTGGAGAGCAGACACGTATCCAGTTAACTAACGTGAAGTCCATCAAGCTTCACGCTTCACAAGGGGACGTTAGTCAAGTCAAGTCGAGCGAGGGTTTAAGCTGCGCTTTAGCTTAAAGGAACGGCACGACAGGGCGTGTTGTTGTCAGTTCCAAGCAACAAGCTTATATCACTGCGCGGCGTCGACAGTGAAGACAAGTCGCCGACCTCGAAGGAAATCGCCTTAACGCTTCCGTTATATAACGTCTGCCGGCGGCCATTCCGGAGTTCTGCGCCACGAAATGAAGCGCGCATCCCCGTACCCAAAGCCTGCGGCTGGTATTTTAAACGCAATATTTCGGGCGCCTCGCACACCCGTCCCCACCTCGCCACCTCCTCTCAACCTCCCTGCCCCGCCCTTTAATTACCCCCCCCCCCTCTCTCGTTCGCCTAAATCGCCCGCTTTCAACAGCTCTTCCCGACTGTTTTCAAAACAGCAACGCCGCATGGGCCCCGAAGAACAGACAGCTTCGCAGTTGGTAGTTCTCCACACCCACCTCCTCTTACCCTCGCAATCCCCACCGCCCCTTCCTCGTCGCACCACAAAGGAAAAAAAATAAAAAATAAAAGAACGGTCCAGCTGCAAGCTTGTGAAAGCGGCGCCTAATTACCGCCCGACCATGACGAAGTGCCGACGCAAGGCCAGCGTCTGGCCCACGCCGCGGGAACCAAAGTCGCATCCTCAACCAACCTGAGCCCCTTCCTCCTTTCCCCCGCTTCACCTCCTTCCCGCCGAAACCGCTTCTTCCCGCTGTAGTGGGTGTCGAGAGCGGACCGAGAAAAGCGCCGGAATAGATTACAAAAACCCCGCCGCGAGCCGTGATGGATAGTTAGGGGCGCAGTTTTGCTGAGGCAGCTGGGAGAGGAGGGTTTCGGGTGTTTCGATGCAGGGAAGTTGTTGAGAACAAGCGAAACCAGAGAGAGAGAGAGAGAGAGAGAGAGTTGTGTTTCAGTACGAAAAGAACTACGGTACTCTCTCTCTCTCTCTGGAGCACGCTGTGACGACGTTTAAAGAACGCTTTTTTTTTCTTGAGAGAGCTGGTTCAACAAGCGTAGCCATCGTTATCTCGGTGAAACACGCGCTGCGGACGTGCGCGCCACCTCGCGTGTCTTTTTTTTTTTCGTGGCAAAAACTGAAACAGTAGGAACTTCCTTCCACGCGTGCATTGCGCGTTCGCTTGGCTTCGCTCGACGGAAGGAGATTTCCGCCTGAAACCGGCGTGACCGCAAAAAAATATATAAATAAATAAAATAAAAAAGAAGCGGAGGATGTCGCGTGTGCGGTAACTAAAGCTATACAGGCCGCCGCAAGGTGTTTTTTTTTGTTCGTTCAATGTCTTGTGTGTTCATCTCTCAGGTCTCACAAACATACTCTATGCAGTAAGCCTACCCGCCGTGGTTGCTTAGTGGCTATGGTGTTGGGCTGCTAAGCACGAGGTCGCGGGATCGAATCCCGGTCACGGCGGCCGCATTTCGATGGGGCCCGAATGCGAAGACACCCGTGTGCTTTGATTTAGGTGCACGTTAAAGAACTCCAGGCGTTCGAGATTTCCGGAGTCCTCCACTACGGCGTGCCTCATAATCGGAAAGTGGTTTTGGCACGTAAAACACCATAATTTATTATTTACTATGCAGTAAGGCTCGCTTACATTCTAGGATGCTCCACGAGGCCAGGGAAATAGACAACACACGACATTGAAGGGGTGGTGGTGCGATTACGACGACGGTGACACTTTGTCGACTGATAGCTAGGACAGGTGCATAGCTAGGATAGCTGGTCTTCGTGACAAGGACGCTGAGAAGGACTGCGGCGCGCTTGGGAAAGGCGAGCTGCAAACGAGCACGACGACAACGACGGCAGGAAGGCGACCTTGAAACCTTGAACATTTCTCCTTTATATCGACTCTGTATGGCAAATCTCATATCTATACCTATTACAGCCTGCCCAAGAGAGCCAAATGAAGTGTGGACTTCGAGTTTTACAAGTTTTAAGATAAGCGTCCTGCATCTGGAAAAAACAGCAACGCGAGGGGCGGAATAAAGAGAAATAAATAAAAATAAGCAAGAAAAGCCAATGAGTGAGGATTACACTTCCTTCAGACGTCGACATCTGCTATTACAGGATACAGTGACCCGCTTCTACGGAGCGGTGATGGTGCGGTCCGCAGCACGTGAACAACCAGTGCCCTGACTTGCTCCTGTAAAGCGTGCACCACCTCAAGTAGACTCATTAAAAGGTGAAGCCGAACAATTCGGGGGCAGGCGGCGATGATGGTAGTACGGGCGCGTGTCCGTAAATGCGAATGCTGTTTGTGGAATACCAGGTTCCCGGAAAAGCGTACAGTAGCAACATCGCCACTAGCGACATCTGGTGACGCAGTCTTTAACCAGAAAGCGCGCTCAACTAATACTGCAGTGGCTTAAATATCCTACTTCAGTGCTGGCGCAAAGCGTTGGTAGCGGCATGATGACTACAGTGCGGTACTGTGATGATTCTTCTTCTTCAAGGGCAGCACTGACGTGATACGATTTTTTTTTTCAAACACATTTTACTTGTACTCGACGTCACAAGATGTCGACACCAGCTTTGCTCCCTGTAAACCTTCTGGATCTTCTAAAAGTTGCGAAATGTTTTGATCTCGCCACCGAGCTACCCGATTTGTTGTGATACTCGTAATGATTTATGGGCATCCCCTTTGAAATGGGGCGGTGGCAAATAGTCCCCTAGCCTGGTTAATTTAATCAGGCATGCGATACATGCTTGGTTGATGTTGCTGATGATTTATTGAATTGCATCCCCTTTGAAAGCTGGCGGTGACAAATAGTCACTTAGGCTGCTCGAGTTAATCAGGTGTGCCATACATGCTAGGTTGATGTTGATGCTGGTTTATCGGCATCGCCTTTGAAACTGCGCAGTGACAAATTGTCACCTAGGCTGCTTGGATTAATCAGGTATGCCATGCATGCAAGGTTGATGTTGATGCTGGTTTATTGGCATCGCCTTTGAAACTGCGCAGTGACAAATTGTCACTTAGGCTGCTTGATTTAATCAGGTATGCCATACATGCTAGGCTGATGTTAATGATGATTTATTGGTACGCATCTACTTTGAAATGGGGCGGTGACAAATAATCACCTATCCTGCTTGATTTAATCAGGTATGCGATACATGCTTTTTATTCCAGGATTTTTGTATACGTGTCCTTAACTTTCTCAAAACTTCTCCATCTACCTCGCACCGCTACCTCTGCTTTTTATTCCACCAGAAGATAACCTAGAAGTTAACTTCAGCGCGCCTCCTGGCTTGGGCTAGAAGCAGCAGGTGGACCACACGCGTTTAGCACGCATCGTTTCCTGAGTTTTTAACCGGCGCGTACGTACGTTCGCACCCGGATGTGTGCCCTTTGATATGATAAGGCCTTCAGCGTGACAATAACTGATTTCGCAGTTGCGAGGTTCTCCTCCGTTCGTTCACGCAAAGGGAAAGGAGGGAAGGACCTTGAAGAGAGAGAGAGAGAGAGAGAGAGAGAAAGGCAAAGGAAAGACAGGGAGGTTAACCAAAGATTATCTCCGGTTGGCTACCCTGTTCTGGGGGAAGGGAAAAGGGATGCAATAGGTGAGAAAGAAAGAAGAATAAAAAAAGGAAAAAAAAACCTAAGCACACACACGCACGTACACACGAACTATTCCTGTGGGCACTGTCAAGCAACCCGCAAAGGCATTCCTAGTCTTACGCAGTGTCACCGTACAGTCCTGCGCCACACAGTGTACTGTCACAATTTGTCAGAAAGTCCCGTGTCTTTCAAGTATCGCAGCAGCGCCTTCATAGCGGATCGCGCTGATGTTCGCGTAGGCCAGGTTCCAAGGATCTTGTCTTCTGTCATAGGGCGCTTGTCCAGTTTGTCTAAGGTGGCTGAGAGGACAGTTCTTTCTGGGTTAAAACGAGAGCACTGACAAAGAAGATGCTCGATCGTTTCGTTGCACCCGCAGAAGTCACACAGTGGGCTGTTGGCCATTCCGATAAGGAAAGAGTAGGCATTTGAAAATGCTACTCCAAGCCATAGACGGATAAGAAGGGTGCAGTCACGTCGTGGAAGCTCGGACGGGATATGGAGCTGTAAATTAGGGTCTAGAGTATGGAGGCGTGCACTTGTGAAATCGGATGAATTCCACTGGGCTAATGTCAGGTCACGCGCAAGTGTGGCAAGTTTTTTCGCTGCGTCGGCTCTCGAAAGAGGAATGGCAACGCAGTTGACGTCGTCATGGGCAGATCGGGCAGCTGCGTCTGCTCGATCATTGCCATGTATGCCACAGTGACTAGGCAACCACTGATATATTATATCGTGCCCTTCGTCAACTAGTCGATGGTGGACTTCTCTGATCTCTGCGGCGAGCTGCTCATGTGATCCATGGCGCAGTGCTGAGAGTACACTCTGTAGGGCTGCCTTGGAATCACAGAAGATTGACCATGCCTGGGATGGTTCCTCCTTAATAAAATGAAGAGCCGCACGCAGGGCTACGAGTTCAGCAGCTGTCGTTGATGATACATGTGACGTCTTTAACTGTATCTTGACGGATCTTCTTGGTATCAGCACAGCGGCAGCTGCGCTTGCAGATGTAACTGAACCGTCGATGTAAACGTGTACGCGGCCCCTGTGCACCTCATGTAAATGTTCTAACGTGGCCTGCTTAAGGGCAAACGAGGACATGTTGGCTTTCTTCATGATTCCTGGGATGGTGAGGCGTATGTCGGGTCTGTGTAGGCACCATAAAGGTAAGCATGGTCTTGCTGCAGGCATGTAGTTCGATGGCAATGAGGGGCGATTGGCATCAATTAAACGACTGAAAGTTGTGTGTGGCCTTTCTGTGGGTAGAGCGGCAAGATGGTGAGAAGGTAATCGGGCCACGTGCCGAATATGCGCCCTGAGAGCGTCGGTTGCCAAGTACGTTGATATTGGGTGATCTCGTGCTATGACGATCGTTGCCGCTGTAGACGCACACCTCGGAAGACCGAGACACGTCCTTAGGGCCTGAGCTTGTAGTCCCTGGAGTACACGCAGGTTTGTTTTGCAGGTGTTGCCAATCACAGGGAGGCTGTATCTTGCGAAGCCGAGGAACAAGGCGTTATACAGCTGCAGCATTGACCGCACCGAAGTGCCCCATGACTTTCCGCCGAGAAATTTGAGGAGATGTATTATTGTCAATAATCTCTTCTTCAGGTATGAAACATGCGGGCTCCATGATAGGTCTCGGTCAATAATTACCCCTAAAAAGCGGTGTTTTCGTGCATGTGCTACTGCTTGCCCATTGACCTTTACACTGTAACGCTTCATTTCCTTCCGAGTGAATGTGACAAGGCAGCATTTCTCTGAAGACAGCTCTAAGTTCTGTTTTCGCAAGTAGAGAGATGTTATCGTAGCTGCCTTTTGCAGCCGTGCTCGTACCTGCAGCCGTGTTACGGCAGACGCCCAAATGCAGATATCGTCGGCATATATTGATACCTGAACTGTGTTGGGCAAGGATCGGACTAGGCCAACGAGCACTAGGTTGAAAAGCGTCGGGCTTAACACTCCGCCTTGTGGTACTCCACGGCACGTTTGGTGTTGAGTCGTGGCGCCATCCTCGGTCATCACGAAGAAATGCCTGTCGGTCAAATAACTGCACAGCCACTGAAAAGTGCGGCCACCGATTCCGGCTTCAGTAAGAGCATTTATAATGGCATAATGTGCTATATTATCATAGGCGCCTTTTATGTCTAGGAATAATGCAGCAGTGAGTCGTTTCCGGCGTTTTTGATGCTGAACGAATGTAACCAAATCGATGACATTATCTATGGATGAGCGCCCACGCCGGAAGCCAGCCATAGCATCTGGGTACACGTTGTAACTTTCCAGGTACCATTCCAGGCGAGTCAAAATCATTCGTTCCATTATTTTCCCTATGCAGCTGGCCAGAGCGATGGGGCGGTACGATGACAAGTTTAACGGTGACTTGCCAGGTTTGAGAAGTGGAACCAAGCGGCTGCATTTCCAGTCACGTGGAACCAAACCGTTGCGCCAAGACTCGTTGTAATGGTTTAGTAGCATGAGTCGTGCTGTCTGCCCAAGATTGGCGAGCGCCGCATAGGTAACCCCGTCCTGTATGGCAGGACGGGGTTACCTATGCGGCGAAGGTGACGAAGAGCGCCTGCAAGTCGCCAGTGCCGCTTCAAGCTCCTCCAGCGAACAAATTACATCCATGTGGGAATCCCGTGGCACAGGAGTAGCACATGGTGTAATTGCGCGTTGTAACTGCAAGCTGGAAAGTCTTGAGCAAAATTCTTCAGCAATGTCAATTTCGCTGCGACCTTGGTGCAAAGCGAGGGCTTTGAAAGGGACACGCTGTTGTGGTGATACGCGAAGCCCACGCACGGTTCTCCATATTTGAGATAATCGCTGACGTGGATCCAAGGACTCACAGAAACGTTTCCATCTTTGAGATTGTAGTGCATCGATGCGACGTTGAATCTTCTTTTGCATCCGTCTTGCCTCTCGGAGATCATGGGTGGATTTAGTTCTCCTGTATCTTCGTTCAGCCCGCCGGCGAATTGCTCGTAGTCGCTGCAGTTCTGCTTCAAATTCTGCATATTTCGGGAAAGGCTGGAAACTACGCGTAGCCTCTTGCATGGCTTTTTGAATTTCGTGTTCCGGACTTAAAGGGTTCCCTTGCTGACATACTCCCTCCATGTGCGACCGAAACGCCGACCAGTCAATTCGCCGGAGCGTCATGGAGGAGTATTTCGATAGTCCCTTGATCTTCAGGTACGTCGGAATATGGTCGCTGCCATGTGTTTCAATGTCTGTAAACCATTGGACGTTTCTTTCAAGAAGCCGAGAAACCAGGGTCAAGTCTAGGCAGCTGCTGTAGGTAGGCCCGCGTAAATATGTCGGACTACCATCGTTGAGGCAGTAAAGGTCGTGCTGTGTGGCAAAGGATGCTATTCGCCTTCCCCTGGAGTCCATCTTCAGGCTCCCCCAAAGCGGATGGTGAGCATTAAAATCTCCTGTGAGAATCGTAGGGCCGGGTGTCGCTGATAGCACGTCGTGTAGTCGTTTAGAGTCGAAGCCACTTGAAGGAGCAATGTACACAGCAACGAGTGTGAACGTAAGCTTATTCGATTTCACGATTAAACAAACGTACTGATTGTCGTCGTGAGGCGGAACTGGGTGCAACACGTAAGTCAGATCACTTCTAATATATACAATTACCTTGCTTACATCACCACAGGTAGAGGACATGAATGCCTCATAGCCAGAAATACGTATAACATTCTGCACGTTCGGTTCGCAAATTACAAGGATGGGAAAACGGTTTTCGAAGACAAAATGTCTAAAATCTGAAATTCTTGATTTGAGACCACGGGCATTCCACTGCAGTAAAGATGCTTTCTTGACTTCCTTGTGGAAGGGTAGCGAGGGGCGGGCCATGGTGCTATGCGATGCTTTCAAGTACTGGAGTCAGCGCGTCCAATACTTGCAGTGCGCTACGAGCAGCTGGAGTGTCCATGTTCGTCAGTAGCAGACGCATGACATTCGTGAGCGATTTGAGCATGGCAATCACTTGTGAGTCCTTGTCTTGCATTTGGTCAACTGTAGTGACATTTGACTGTAAATGGCGATTCATTTGCTGTGGCTCTGGCGCGTGGCATGTTCTCGGCAGTGCCGGCCACGCATCACTTGATGAAGCATGGCCACTTCTTTCGTTGACATTCGTGCTCTTACTCGAGACAGATGGAACAGGAGGTGGCGTTGCCGGACGAGACATTTCCCTTGAACCGGAAGAGGGTTTCATGGACTTTCGTTTCCGGGACCGATGTCGCCTTATCGCTTCTGAAGCATCTCTGTGTGACGATCCGTCTCTGGCCATTTTTCTCAAGATTTTCTGCTCCTTCTTTAGGCGTGGACAGTCTTTTGAGGACGCAGCGTGTGATCCTTGACAATTTGGGCACTTGAGCTCTGTTGCACGGCAAGTGTCGGTGTCGTGGTGTTCGGAACATCGTGGGCATATCGTTGTATTTCGGCAGACAGCACTCACATGTCCAATTCTTTGACACCTTCTGCACTGAAGAGGTTTTGGTACGAAAGGTCGTACCACATGACGAAAGTGGCCGACCTTTACATGTGATGGTAGGCAGTCACCTTTGAACACGAGCCTTACACAGGTCGACTTGCCAAGGCGCCGAGCTTGTAGTAAGGCAACACCATCTGTCGCAGGTTTGATTAAAATTGGCAGGTCGCTGTCGTTAATGGATGTGTCAATGTCATAAACAACACCGGCCGTTGTTTCGTTGTCTTGCGGAATGAGGTAGTGGACATTAATGTTGCCCAGGAGCTTTACTCCCATCAAAGCATTGATTGCGCTTCGGTTGTGGACGTCAATAGCCAGGATGTTCTTTCGAGTATTAATTCTGATATCTTTGATTTCTCCTGGGACAAGAGCCTCCAGAGAAACGGAAATCGCTTGTCGATTAAGGCGGTTGAGGTTGTCGGCAGGTGCGTCCGGCACAAAAAGAATTGTGTGCGCCGATGGCCTGCGCTGTGGAATGACGGTAGACTTACTTGACGAAGACCGTCCGCTGATGTTTCTTCTCTTGGCCTTCCGGTGTACCACTCTTTCGAAGCCTTCGTCGTCTGAGGCGTCATCGCTTGAGTAGGACCTTGAAAGAGACTAGACTGCGAACGCCCTGGTTGTACACCTAAATGTCACACAGCTGCTTGAAAAAGACAACTTGTCGAAACGTTGGGTCCCGCTTTTACCTTGTTCTCTCTTTGCTCAACCATGTAAAGTTAACCATGCTCTCTTTGCTCAACCATGTTGATGTAAAGCGGCTCGTAGTACTTGGCCAGAATAAATCTGTCTCCCTTGACGCAAACCACGAGGCGTTGCCGCCAGTTGTCCCTACACTTACAAGATCTGGGGGGAGGGGGGGGGGGCTTTATGCTCCTGCCGCCCACGGCTACCATCAATGCACGAACCCGCAAACGTTAAGAAAGTTTACGGGCGAAAAAATTCTCTAATGCACTGCGTATAACATTGACCTACTCGAAAAAAAGAAGCGATATACGAAAAGAACATAACTAGAAAAGCCGCAGGGTGGTTTAAGGAGGAGCGGCGAAAGAGTGTGCTTTTCTTTCAAAGAAAGAGATAGAACACAGGAGGACAGGCATAAGCTTGGATGTCACCGCTAACTGCCATATCGCCCGCGTCACCACCACGGCGAGAAGCGAACACGCAAAAAATGGTAAAGAATGAAAGAGACAACGATGAGATAAAGGAGACCGCCAGCCCTGACATCTTACGCATGGAAATGTTACACCGGGAGAGGAGACAGAGCCACGTCAGATGGGTAGCAGGGTTCCGTATCTGTAGTAAACGAAGAAGAACAAAAAAAAAGGAATGTTTCCGGGAGGATAAGTGTCACAGGAATAGTGTGACTGGGATGCACAAAATAAGAAATGCGCTAACGAGAAAGTGAAAAAAAAAAGATACTGCAAACATGTGAAGGGTACGTAGTTTCTAAAGAGTTCTTTCGGCAGCTTAAGCTGACAACGTCGACAATGTTTCTTTCTTTTTCTTCGTTCTTTAGGTGGAGACGCTGCCATGCGCGCGCCATAGGGGCTCGGCAAGTGGATTCTTGTTTTGCTGTTTGGACGGCGTGTCCACTTGAGGAAAGCTGAGCGCCGGTGAAGTCAGTGCCCGGTCTCTGCTCCGACTGCCGTGAATGGGCGGATAAGTCATGCTGCTGTATGATAAGTCATGTGTGTGTGTGTGTGTGTGTGTGTGTGTGTGTGTATGTATGTGCGTGCGTGCGTGCGTGTGTGCGTGCGTGTGTGTGTGCGTGTGTCTGTGTGTGTGCGTGTGTCTGTGTGTGCTTGTGTGGGTGTGTTAAAGAACGCCAGGTAGTCCAAATTTCAGGAGTCCCTCACTCCGGCGTGCCTCATAATCAGATCGTGTTTTTAATAATAATAATAGTCTTTATTTCACTCATGAAGTGGGGGAGTGCGGGAAAAAAAGCTGACAAGTCAGCTTGACTAGTTCCCAGCTCCCCGGAGTACAATATAGAAGAAACAGAAACACTCGCAAAACCCAAAAAAGCGTGTATGTATGTAACAAGAAATGCTAAAAGCGGAATATATTTTTTCATGCGGATGTTTGATAGGCGTGGAACAAGATTCACTGAAAGCTTTTACTGCACGTGTGCACATATTTAACAAAAGGTGAAGAAAAGCTACTTTGGTCTGTTATAAATTTGTCCGTGCACGAAATTGGCCGTGTAATTTTTGAATGCCGGAAGACGCATCGTAAAATAATGTTTTATGCGTTTTATGCATCCTGCCACATAACGAAAGGGGGCAACGATTCCTGTCGTTGTAGATAACGACGATATTGTCAACAGCGATTATTGTCAATGCTGCTGCACTTTGAGGCGGGCGGTCAAGAAAAGCTCGCCTTGCCGTTGCAATACGTGTTATCAAATACACGCTTAGCACACACCACACTTGTCCGGAACATGACAAGTATAGTATTATAATTATTTTTGTTATTATTACACATGTGCACATATATAAACGCCACAGAGAGAGAGAGAGAGAGAGAGAGAGAGAGAGAAAATAGTGAGAGAGGTAATTGTTCTAGCAACGGTCTCGTAAAGGAGCATTACGCTACAAGCGGAGCACAAACATTACAGAACGAGTGAATGTCGGTACTAATAAAATCGCGATTATTGTGCAAGCACCAGCTGCTTGATGAAACGGAAATTCCTGCATTTTCAAATGCCTACTCTTTCCTTATCGGAATGGCCAACAGCCCACTGTGTGACTTCTGCGGGTGCAACGAAACGATCGAGCATCTTCTCTGTCAGTGCTCTCGTTTCAACCCACAAAAAACTGTCCTCTCAGCCACCTTAGACAAACTGGACAAGCGCCCAATGACAGAAAACAAGATCCTTGGAACCTGGCCTACGCGAACATCAGCGCGATCCGCTATGAAGGCGCTGCTGCGATACTTGAAAGACACGGGACTTTCTGACAAATTGCGACAGTACACTGTGTGGCGCAGGACTGTACGGTGACACTGCGTAAGACTAGGAATGCCTTTGCGGGTTGCGTGACAGTGCCCACAGAAATAGTTCGTGTGTACGTGCGTGTGTGTGCTTAGGTTTTTTTTCCTTTTTTTATCCTTCTTTCTTTCTCACCTATTGCATCCCCTTTCCCCTCCCCCAGTACAGGGTAGCCAACCGGAGATAATCTCTGGTTAACCTCCCTGTCTTTCCTTTGCCTTTCTCTCTCTCTCTCTCTCTCCTGCTCAAGCAATCCAAGCAGTGCAATAACCGCGGCAGTGGCAGATGTTAAGCGCTACGGTAAACAGCTCTGAGCCTACGTTAGAAAGACTGGTCTTGAAATGGCGACGCGGCTTTGAAGAGGATGCGCGTTTTTTCGTTCGCCATTCAATAGAGGGCGAAACGCCCGCAGATCGATATCAATCTTATCGCTTAGGCCCAACATTAGACTGTCTAATTTCGTTCTCAAAGCAGGGAGCTGGCACTTCGTTCGAGAGGTTTATCGGCCCAGCAACAATGTACCACGGAGACAACATCTAATGGATTGAAGATTAACGGTCCTTCTTCACGTCTCGGAGTGATCCTCTTAAAGGGTGTCGCTCGATACTTAGGCAGGGACAAGAAAGCGGTTGGAGTAAGTAGGGGGGGGGCAAGGTGGAAGAGGGGCGGCAGGACAAATTGTCCACCCACTTATCGACTGATAAAGCCATTATCTTCTTCGAGAGGCATATAAAATGTCGTTCAACGCTACTTGGCTCTCCGTCCCAGTGTCTAAGTGAAGAATGGTGGAGGCAGACAAAGAACAAGCGGGGACGCGAAAACGTGAAAAACAAAAGTGCGAATGAGAAGAAAAAAAAAAAAACAGCGCGCGCGTTTGTTGGAGCGTATGTATATGTATATAAGACAAATGCGTTTCGCCTCTCGCTAGATGCGTGCGGCAAAGCCAAAGCTGGGCGCAGTGGCTAGCTAATGTAGAGCGCTATCGTAACGATGCACGGAATTCTAGCGGTGCGTGCAGTGCATTGTGGACGGTGGGTAGGGAAAGGCTTTACTAGCGCCGGTCCTGTCGTTTGTGTCCTTCTTCAGTTCTTGTCTTTTGTGCCCTGCCTTTACTCATTCAACACAAAGGCCTGTTGCGCGTTTTAAAATTCCGGTCGTATCCTAGCCTTAAAGGAAGCAAGCGCTAATGTAGGCCAACGTTGGCCAATATTGGCCCTGCTTTGGGCAATGCTGGCCTAATATTAGCATTTCGTACAACCGGCTTTCAGCGATGCTATAGTTCCATTGCTCGTGCGTCTAATGCGAATGAGAATGCCACAGGCCAGCTAATAATTCAGCGGTAGGCTTCACGTGTACACAGTTCCTTATGAAAGAGACAAAAATATGCATAGTATGCACCAGTTCATAATTATATGGCATCGTGTAAGAACCAGCCTCTTCTCACCCCTCTCCTTCGTATGTCCCCATACGAACCCACGTGACTGTACGAAATTACGGTGCGGATAGTATCTGTCTTTTAGCAGGCTTTCTATGTGAACTGTTAGGTCGCTGTTATTCGAAGTAATCTATTGCCAGAGGTTGCACCTGTCACATCTCTGACCACCAACCTTTCTGTTCAAGACCACAATAAATATGTACTTGACGCACAGGAGTGGCTGCTGCGCCAGAAAAGTCCAAATTTATTTTCTCTGTGGTATTCGATTGAAACGAAGAAAAAAAAAACGACTGCACAAGGATGGCGAATCGGGGCCGGTCGGAACTTATTCACTTGCCGTGCGCTGTTATCACGGATAAAAAAACGACGGGAGGATGCGCACAGACCCTTAAGTCATAAACGAGAGTAAAGAAGAAGACCTGTCGAACTTAGTGGGGAGGAGCATTGAATCCACGATGATCATCGTTGTTTTTTTATGAAAAGGAATGTAAAAAAAATAAGAGGATGAAAAGAAAGCTGGTCTTCGAAATTTGCGTTTCTTCCATTCTTTTTTGCTTGCGCCGCAACAGCATGATCACCGACGTGGAGAGAGTAGGAGACATGACAAGAAGACAAGTCCAGTACAGGGCGGGACGGGACTTAACGGGACAGAACGGGAAGTGAATTTGTCTCCAGTGTGTAGTGACTTTTGAAGGAGAGGAAGAGAGAAGTGCAGTGCCGTAACAGTCTCTCAGAGGAGGACACCTCAACAGCACTGCACAGGGAAAGGGGAGTGGGGAGAAAAAGAGCAGGGAGAGAAGGAAAAGAAGGCGGAAAAATATAACAAGAAGGGTGAAGAAGCAATGCGGGGCTTACAGCCGCGCTCTCAGCTGCGTGTCACAGCAAAAGTCAAGTAGGGCAGGAAGCACTTTCTTGACAATGGAAGGGTGGGCTGCCGGAAAGAGAAGTGCTCCCTCCGAGTCACAGGGCAGTCCCACACGACGGCATGATGCAAAGAGCGCAGTGCGCTCAACATCGAAGGCCGGGCAGCGGAGCAGAAGGTGCTCAAGCGTCTCCTCCTGGCCGCAGTCCAAGCACGCGGGGCTGCATCTTCCGTGCAGTCTGTGCATTCTGGCGGCCGTGTTGTAGCAGCCGACGCGCAGCCGAAGGAGAAACGAGCGGTCGCAGCGGGAGAGACCCGCGCGGGGGAGGAGGCGAGGGGGCGTACCTGCAGCAACGCTCGGATGTTTGTCTCCAGTGGCAGGTCGGTGCAACCTCATCTGCGCCCACTGCTCCGTCTGAACTCCCGTGCTTCTACAGAAGGAGCTAGAGTGACGCCTGTCCCTCCTTCCACATCCTCGGGGCTCGCGCGCATCTTTACGTAGAGCACGCATTGGGAGTGTCAGCCAGCGCCACCGGTGGCCACGCCGGCGGTCGAGCATTCATTGAACCGCAAACACGCCGAGAAGTACGGAAGTCTCCCAGCTGGCCGCCAATGAACCAACCCATCCTACCTAAAGACTTCACACTGCCTGCACAAGAAAAAAACAAAAAACAAAACAACGACATTTAAACGTTGTCTGCAGCTTCGACACCTGCAAACGAACTGATGTGAAGAGGCTATCGATTTGCCTCCTCCGTCGATATTCCCGCTTGATCAGACGACGACAGACTCTTGAAATGTGCCTTTAGCAGACTTAAGGGAACAATCGGTCGTTTTTCTTTGACAGGGTCAAAAGAAGGGTCCTGGGAACCTGGCCTTGCAGCTCGTCAGCTCAGAGCTGCCGCCGGCCGAGCTCTTCCACAGCGTACGCCAGTGCGACCGACTTTGGGCTCGCTGCACCTCCTATTCTGCGTGTGATTGATCTGGACTCGCATCTTTTCTCTCTCCCTCTCTCTCTCTTTCTGTCTCCTTCGCTCATCCATCTCCTCGCCCGCGTAGGGTATAGCAAACCGCGGACAAAGGCATCCCAGCTCTCCCTCTGTCTCTACCTCTCTCCGACACGTAGAGCAAACGTTGCCCCGCCAAGCTCCGAAAGAACTGCCACTTCTTAGCGCGCCTCCAGTCGCCTCTATAGCATCTCGTTATGCATCGTACCTTCGGCGACGCTGCACCTCCTTTTTTTAAGGAAGTCGGGCGAGCAGAACGCGGGTGCAAGCGGCCGGCCAT
Source organism: Dermacentor albipictus (assembly GCF_038994185.2). Classification (NCBI taxonomy): domain Eukaryota; kingdom Metazoa; phylum Arthropoda; class Arachnida; order Ixodida; family Ixodidae; genus Dermacentor; species Dermacentor albipictus. The sequence goes on along the minus strand of NC_091828.1, from coordinate 100,767,778 downwards.
TTCTCTCTTTTTTTTCCCCAAACAAAATATACCGTGTCTGAAAAAAAAAACACGCCCAGGAGCGACGACGACCGAGGCGGACTTCACGGTTCCGAGTGCCCGAGCTCTTCTTCGTCGATCTTCCGTCCTTTGTTGTTGTTGCCGCTATATTTACGGTGCTCTCGTTTTGTTGTTGCCTCCTCACGCATCAGCGCGTCGAAGCGCTTTGCGTAGATTACGCGCCATTCAAGTAGGCGTACAGCGAGAGACGTAGAGAAAACACACACGCGCGCGCGCGTAGGTCGTCACGAAGGCAAGGGAGGAGGAGGACGTGCAGGAGAGGGCGTTAGTCTTTTTGAGACGCTCGGAGGGAGGAGACGCGGAGCGGTGTATAACGCGGAGGTGATTGAGAAGTGTTTTAAGCGCGCCGCGTGGAGGTGCAGTGCCTCTCTGTTCTCGTTTCGTATACCCCGCCGTCGGGAGTGCGTAATGCCTGGCGAGCGCAATTTGTCCGGGTAGAGTTCCTAAGTACACCATTTTCTCCGGGAGTGATGCGGGGGTACAAGGGGCCCTGCGGAGACGTTCTGCGCGCGTGGTCTTTTCTTTTTTTCTTTTTTTTTGTCGCGAGCCTCGTGCGAAAATGGCCGCAACCACCAAGGACGCACACAGCCTCGCTCTGAAAGTCCTGGGCGATGTCGGTGCGAGCGATTAAGGTCAGATATGATTTGCGACAGCTGCTTCTTTATTTCTTTCTGTATAGCGTTAAACGCAGTTTTTCTTTTCTTTTTCGGCCGCGCGCCGATTTATGACGCCTCCCCCCTCATCTTCCTGTTCCCCATTATAGGCCTTCGAGCCATCCCTCATTGAATATATCTTGTCATCGTCATGAGGTTCCGTTTGCGCGTTGGACTACAAAACGAAATATCGTCGCTTTTTTCTTACACGTATGCGGTCTGCCTGCAGTACCTCGCAAGCAGCCGTATAGGGCGTCGGTTGCGCAAATATGGGCGAATTCAAGCCGAAAAGGGATGAGAGCGATTGATTTATTGATTGACTGATTGACTGACTTAGTGATTGACTGATTGGTTGATTGATTTATTTATTGATTGACTGATTGACTGACTCAGTGATTGATTGATTGATTGATTGATTGATTGATTGATTGATTGATTGATTGATTGATTGATGGGTGCATGGCTCGCCCCAGAGCAACGCAAGGGCTACGACGGACCCCGTGTAGTGGAGGTGTGCAGAGTAGTTTTTCACCTCGGGAAGTTTTTTTTGCAGTTCCCTAAAAGCTTGATACACGAGGGGCCCAACGTTTCGTCTACATCGCCATGCCGCCGCTGTAATAGGGAATCGAACCCACTGCTCCGTACTTCGAAGCGACGCGCCACTCTTCTACGACCTTTAGCGCTGGGGTTAGCAGTGTTTGAAGTCAATAAATTAAAACAAAACGTAAATAAATGGTGAGCGAGGTGCTCACGTGGGCGTAAGAGAGAGAGAGAGAGAGAGAGAGAGAGAGGGGAAGGCAGGGAGGGTAACCAGAGGGAAAGATCCGGTTTGCTACTCTACGCTGGGAGAGAGGGGAGGGGGAGGTAAAGTGGTAACAAAGTAGAGATAAGGAAAGAAAGGAGCATAGACACAATCACAATCGGTCACTGTCACCGAATACTGTCATCGCACAGCACAGTGACAAACAATAACACCGGGCAGTGTTTACGAGATAATGAGAAGCTTCGTAAACTATTTACTATGCGTGTTCGGAAAGGGTTTTGGCAAGCAGAATGGGCATACCGTAAAACCGCGACGGAAGCGCGCGTTGAAGCGTCAAATGCAACGGGCATTGCGGGCGGAAAAGACAAAGAACGCCCTCGGAGGTGAAAGAGACGTAGCCGCGGTTGAATGGTTTTCGATACGAAGGCGACCGAAGAGCGGACAGGGCAAAAGTCGGGCGGATTTTAAAGCGAAAGCTTTACTGGCCGCGAACTTGCGATTTCGCCGTGGCAATGCTCCGAGGAGGCACATGACGTCACACCGCGTTCCTCGTCGTTGCGCTCGCCTCCGCTCGCTTCGCCAGCTGCGTCGCATGCCTTAAAACATGTCGGAGGACTGAAAAGGATAGCTCGCGTGCGCGGCAACCACAGTTGAGGCGGCAGTATGGACGGCGACAATTCTGATAAGCAGGAGGAGGCCTGGAATCGACATCGGAACGAGATGAAGAGGGAACGAATGGCCCAGGAAGCAGACGAACAGCGCGCCGAACGACTGGCTAAACGCCGCAACATAGCTACACAACCAGACTATTATTTATTTATTTTTATTTAATACATACTGCTAGCCTTATATATAAGGCTGTGGTATGGTCGGAACACAAATACAACTGTGAAAGTGGTATCAAACATGGCTAACAGTTTCTGTTAATAGCAATTCCAAATATTGTGGACAAAGAATAAAGGGCAGTACAGACACCTTCCTGCAAGTCATGTCAATGTATGCAATTCGTATACATAAAGGTTTTAATAGCACTGTAAACGTATTTAAAAGAAAGAAAACTTACCCCGAACTATTACTGAGATGAAAAAATCTGATACATACATTTACTTTTTCAAGCCAAGGCAGTATAATTTGGCAGTATAAGCCAATATAATTTGTTAGTCTTGAGACAAACATATCAGTTGAACTACTACCAACGACGTGTTCAGGTAGTTCATTCCATTCTGTTATTGTCCGCGGGAAAAATGAGAACCTAAATGTATCATTGTGGACTTGCAATCAAGATTAACCAAGGCTAAACCATGCTGTGCCTTAGCTTTCGCTACGTATATCCTGGCACAGCCGAGCCAAGCCACTGCCAATTTTTTCTGGCACACTTTTCTGGCGCGCCTTCCTTCGCGTAATGTAAGACACGTTCTGTTCCGCCCCGCTTTCCGTTATAGGGACCTTGAATCCGCGAGGAGCCGCCACAGTCGAGGCGACGCCCAGCTCCCCCTCGCGGCCAGTTCGTCGTCCCTGTCAGGAATTCTTGTAGGTATCATCGCAACCTACCACACAACAGTGCGTTCGACTCATTCTCTCTCTCTCTCTCCCTCTACATTCCCCTCCACACGTGTAGGGTAGCAAACTGGACTCAGTCTGGTTAACCTCCCTGCCTTTCCTATTTCTCTCTCTCCCGACTGATTTTGTGCACCATTACTGTTTGAGAAAGACGGGCAGAGCTTCTTCGCGAAGCCGCACACAAGGCTGCCGGAGATGTCGTCTGCCCCCGCCTTCCTGATAGGGACTCGAGAACGAAATAACGAGACGGAAAAATGGCCAGGCTTAGCTCGGTTAAGCCAAGAATGCGTTGCATATTGCGCGAGTTGGCGCCCAGCTTTTCCTCCGGCTGTCGTGACGTCACGTCACGTGGTTGCGCTAAAGGTCAATGGTGGCTGCCCGGCCGCGCCCAAGGGCTGAACTGAGTGATTGCAATATGCAACGCATAAAAATAGAAGCAACTTAATAACAAACATAGCAAACTTAACAGAGAATAGACCCACATATGAGACGCGCAGCAATGAACAATGGCTCATAACCTCAGTGGTGGCTGCGCGGCCGCGCCCAAGGGCTGAACTGAGTGATTGCAATATGCAACGCATAAAAGAAAAAAAAATCAGCCAAGCTTATTTGAACGCGTTCAGATGAAAGACCGCGGCAAGTACACGTACCAGCGCTGATTTTACCCAACGTGCAACTTGGGACGCTATACGCCAGTAATTACGCAACCCGAGCTCCTCTGCACTGAATCCCTTCGCCGCATTCATTACGCGCCGTTAAAAAAAAGGAACCGGAGTCGCCTAACGCAAACTTTTCCGGGATGCTATTTTTACTCCATCCATTCTATTCTCTTTGCCAAAAGCTCGCGCGTTTAACGTTTGAGCGATCCTTGATTGATGTTTTTCTTTTTGCAGCACACACAAAAAACGAGCACAGCTCACTGAACGAGCGCAAACAAACGTTCTATTGCTCGCGTCTGTATAATGCGCAAGGGTTACACAAGCAGAATAATCTAATCGGCGCTAATGAACGATCGTTGTGTCATCGCTCACGTACTAGTTATCTGGTTACACGAATGCTCAGCCACTGCTTCATATACTTCAACGAAATACTGATGCGAAAAGAAAAGGACAGAAAGTAAGCGAAGGCACGGATACACTCCAAGACTGCAACAAACAATCAAGGGGGAGAGAGAAAGAGAGAGACAGAAAGAACGGGAGGAAAGAAATAAACGCAAACAAGCACATCAGAGGAAACTGCGATGTTGGCAGTTTCTGCGCGCAGGATTATCGCAGCCCGCAAACCGGGCTTATTAAAGTGCGGCCCGTTTCCCTTGCAACACTCGATTGCTTCTTTCCTCTTTCTTTTTTTTCGCAGTCTCTTGCAAATGCAGGCCTGACACGGAGGATCGTAAAAGCTAGCGCGAGCAATGGTGGGAGCGGTTGTCAAGGGGGCACCGGCAATCAACCCCGGCTCTTGTTGTCGCTTCGTCTGCAAAAAAACGAAGAGAAAAAAAAACCAAGAAAGAAAGAAGGAAAGAAAGAGGAAAAGAGAAACTTCAAGCATCCCTTCTCTCCCTGTAGTCGTCAAGGAATAATCTATTAGCGAAACAGGGAGTGCGAGTGAGACACAGAAACAAAATCTCGGTACAAGAGGTGATCGAGCTTGCGTATAAAAGATAGCTGCGCTAACGAAGACCACGGACCTTGTGCGTGCTGCCGACAGAGAGGGCCTTGGGGTGAGATTGTTGCTCAGAGAACGCTGTGGACGTTAAGCTACAGTGGGTGGCAGTGTTCCTTTCTTTTCCGCGGCAGTACTCCTACAGCGGTCCCCGTACTATCAACTCAGACTGCGACCGCAACCCCTCCTCCCCTCCATTTACATCGAGCCGACGAAGCGAAAGCCCGCACGTACATAGAGTGAGGAACGGGACAGAAAGGAAGAGTGGGGCGAATAAAGATAAACGCGGCGCCAAATAACCTCTCGCACGCCTACGCTCTATCACTGCGGCCCGGTAGCTGTTTGCGAGGGCGTACGAGAAACGCGGAGTGGAGCCGAAGGAAAAGAAACGGGAAACGGGGGAAAGAAGGGAGTGAGAAAAAAAGGGGAAGTGTCCCGAGCGAAGGAAAGGAGAAAAGCTACCGAACGGAGACGAAGAAACGAGGGGGAGATGCGCACAAGTATAAAAAGAAAGGAGCATCCAACGAGTGCCCTGTACTGCCAAAACGACTGTCGCGAGCTCGCCGGCCGCGTAGCGGTCTCCCCACCTTAATGGAACAGCGCGCGTGGCGGTCCTGCGCCGAGCGACCGCAAATACAGAGGGGCCCCACGCACAGACACGGCGCCCAGGAGCGAGCGTGATGGCTAAAAAAAACAAGAACAAGAACAACAACAAAGAAACATGAAAACAACAAAGAAACACGAAAACAATAAAGAAGGGACAAAATAATGACGCGGGCGAGCGATAAGCCAAAATGTCGTCTGCGTAGCCGAGAGCAGACGACAGGCGAGGAAGAGAAATAGGGAAAAAATGGGGAAGCGCCAAGAAGGTTGGGGAGGCGACGACGTCAGCGCCCTCTAGCAGCCGTGGGTAGTTGTAAATCCTCGCGGCCACCCGGGAAGGATGGCGGAAGTGGCGACCGTGGAGCCCCCTAGCGGCGACAGGCTGCAGTAGCGACATGCAACTTGGCACCCGAAATTTTCTTTCTTTTTTCTTGATTTTTGTATTAGTTCTTTCGTTGACGTCCTCGGCGCCGACGGAAGAGGAGTACCCGGGCAGCGGCATTCTCGCGGAGCTGGTTGTTTTGCGCGAATGCCCAGCGTAGCTACGCGCACGCGCCACGTTCCTTACGCGCTCCACGCATACATGTGCTGCACTGACGCAGCAGTAATGCAACGGCTGCGCCGTCGGCGCTGACGGGCTTCCCTTTTATTGCGCCCGACACGCTTACACTGATCGGGGGCTGCATTTCACGGCCTGTCTCCCTCGCGTCGCTTGTTTGCCGACTTTGTGGCTCTCGACTTTGTTTGTTCTTGCCCTCCACTTGCGTCCGAGGCGGCCCGGTTCGGTCTTTACACAACAACGACAACACCAACAGCAATAAATTGCAGGCAGCTAACAATCGCCAGCTCTACTGTGGCATGCGTCTGCTTCGGTCGCTTGCATTACTTCAGCAGCGCGATCTCTGGTTTCGACCCTCGCTTTTGGTGTTCTTTTTTTCCTTGCCAGGAAAGAGAGCCCTGTGGACTAGACGCGAAACGAACAAAGTCGACCGGAGGCCAAGCCACAAAAACCTCGCTTCCGGAGTGCGCTTGCATACATGCAGGGCTGGGAGAGAAAGTTCCCCTAAAAAAAAGAACAAGAAAGGAAAAACCGGGAGTGCCCTGTAAACATTGAGCCTCTATAAAAGAGCCCGGTCGGACGTGGTTGCTGCCTGACAATGCAGAGGAAAAAAAAGAGGCACGCCTTGTCAAAGAGGCCGTGCTGGTTTACGATAGCTTTTCTTTTTCTTTTCTCTCTCTCCCTCCTCTTACTCCGGCCACAGTCGTCCAAAAAAGTTCTCGCGCGGATGCCTCGTGGCTCAACACGCAAGCGAAACGGGACCGGCGTAAATAATCAAAACGAGACAAAGGAAGACGGGGCGGCCAGGGTTTAGAGGAAGACGTGGTCGTAACAGTCCGGCACACACGACCTGAATGACTTGATAGCGACATTTTATGGCATCGAAACGGGCGACGAAATCGGGAAGGGGGGGGGGGGGGAGTCGGAGGGTGACGCTCGAGAGGACAAGTTCCCTTTGATGCGCGGTGGCAGAAGAGGAGGGTGAGCAAGGACTTGAGAGGTATATGCGGAAAGGCGCAACCGGTGTTTGGATCGGACGAGGGCATGCCGATCCAAACATGCCGAGAAAGAAAGGAAAACGGGAGGTCACGTGCGCAGCATCAGCGCACAATCATCGCGTACTCGTGTGTCGTCGCGATTTTGAGGAGGGCGATATGACTGGCGAAGATGTTTGCTGCGACGAGGTAAAAAAAAAAAGAAAAGAAAATGCACGAGTCACAATCAATCAATCAATCAATCAATCAATCAATCAATCAATCAATCAATCAATCAATCAATCAATCAATCAATCAATCAATCAATCAATCAATCAATTAATTAATCAAAAGCTGGAGTCCTCCACCACGGCACATCTCTCATAGCCCCACGAATCAATCAATCAATCAATCAATCAATCAATCAATCAATCAATCAATCAATCAATCAATCAATCAATCAATCAATCAATCAATCAATCAATCAATCAGTGCGTGTGCGCGCGCCTGCGTACGTGCCGTACTATTCAAATAACCGGCCTTTCGACGCCAACTTTGGGTCGCTGGGTATAATAACATGTGCGCCCTCTTTCGTGATGTGCGGTATGTAAGACGAATCGACAATTTACCCGCGAAGCGTAAGAGAGACTGCGAATGGTATTAAAGTCGCCAATTGTGCCTCTAAAAGATGCAATGCGAATTGTTATAAGAAGGCGATGGCAGGGTGGGGAAAAAATTGGCGTGCGGAGATTCGCTAGGGCGTCGTCGCTGTGAGGTTGTCGCTAGGAGGTGCGAAGGTCTGCCGCTGGTGGGACTACGCTAGCCGGCCGTCAAAGTGACTCGGTGCCCACGAAGTGGGGTGGCCTTGCTTCTCGTATGTTATATATATATGTATACGTATATACATACATACGCTCATCTGCTGCTTGCTCATTGGCTGTGCGATGCTCGGCAAGTCATCCATAATTTGCCCGCTTCTTTATGGCGACCGCGCCAGCGCGAGGCGGTGAAAAATTCAGTGCGACACCGTGTTTCTGTTTTTTTTTTCTTGCACTTTTAGTTACTTGTCCCGACACCGTGCGCTTCGCGTTGTTTCGCGCTCGCGTGGAGGAAGCAGAAGCGAGCGACTGTCCTGATTAGCGCGTTCGGTGGGAGCAGAATAAGCTGAGGAAGAGACTGGACTGGGAAACTCGGATTATGTGAGGAAAAAAAAAACAAGAACGCGAGGAAAGCAGCTTACTCATCGATTTAGCGCCTTTCGCAGCACGTTTCGTTGACCCCATAATTCAACTGCCACGTTCACTCATGGGAAAAAAACGGCCCAAATCTGGTTTTAGGATGAAACCTGGACGTCTGAGCAAATTTTATGCGCGTTCCGCGATATCAGTGCTCGGACAAGGATAATATTTTCGGCTCGAAACAACGAGCTTCTGTTTTGCAATTAGCATATCGTTTCTATTAGCAGAGCAATGCCATTAAGTTGTGAGCGAGTGCGGCTAGCTAGGTTCTCTTCCGGAGTTGAAGGGCATGTGTACTGCGTTTTTTTTTCTTTTTGAGGGTAGATCTTTTATTGCATTTCAAAGGTGTCGCCGATCGTATGTGCGTGTTCTAGAAAAAAAGCTCCACGCGATTCGTTAGTACCTGTTCACCCGGATTTTTTTAAAACTCCGGGTTTAGCACCGAACACTTTCGCAAGTGCTGCGACTGAAGAGTTCTGGCGTAGACCGTGGGTTCTTCTACGGATGACGCACCAACGCCGGGCTCGCTGCTGTTCCGTGGGACAGCCGACGCGTTGTCTCGGTGGCCATGGCTTTGTTCTACCGAGCACAAAGGTCGCGGGTGCGACTCCTGGCTGGCGCACATGCATTTCGGCAAGGATTGCTGATAGATTCAGGTACGCGTTGAAGAAACCTTGGGTGCTCTAACTCAATGCGGAATCACCTACTGGGGCTTGACTCGTAGCTCAGGTGCTGAACTCCAATCAATCAATCAATCAATCAATCAATCAATCAATCAATCAATCAATCAATCAATCAATCAATCAATCAATCAATCAATCAATCAATCAATCAATCAATCAATCAATCAATCAATCATCTCCATAACACCGCATCCTTATTATACGCAGACTTACTTGTAGGACTGACGTTGGATACCAATTCTCAATGAATGAATGAAGGAACCAGTCATTTAGTATTCTGTACAAGAACACTTCCGCAGCGTACGCTTGCTAGTAGGCTTGTCATTTGTTACAGATTCGAACTCGAGCAGGGGGCAATCAATCAATCAATCAATCAATCAATCAATCAATCAATCAATCAATCAATCAATCAATCAATCAATCAATCAATCAATCAATCAATCAATCTGTGTATTACCACATCTGAAGACTATGCGCCTGTTTGTAGACCTGCCATTCGACACAGATTCTCACGCAAACAAGAGGTGCCATCAATGAATCAGATAATCAGTCATTTATCTAAACTCACTTTTTTTTTCCTGCGGCGCTCGCTTGCTTCAAGACCTTACGCTCGGTGCCGATTTCTATGCTCCTTCAAGGATATACAACGTTAACGGCGAGACTCGAGCTGCCACCATTGACGTGGTGGTGTGTGTGCGTGCGTGTGTATGCACGACAGAGTCATATTGTAACATTCAACCTCTTACCGTTGGAACCTAACCTAACCTCGCAGCCTAAACCTCCTAACCTGTAGCATTGTGGGAGGGAGCTTCAGTGCTCGTTGTGCGCGGGTCTTGTGTCGGTGCGGGGGTGGATTTATTGATGACAAATCACGAACTGCCAGAAACAGACCCATTATTAATTGCCGAAGCCAAAACGTGCCATCTCAAATGGCACCTTCTGATCATTAGCGCTCCGCGGGGCGTCAAACTTGTTCCTAATTACTCAACGCGGATTTCTGGAAGATGGGACTACCGTTATTTTAACGCGACAGCATTAAGGAGCTCGTGTCGCAGAAAAGCCGGTGTCGTCGGCGTTGGTGTCGGCGTCGGTGTCGGCGTCGGCGGCGTTGGCCGTGAGCGATATTTATCCCCCTTTCTTTCTTTCCCTTTGAAAGTAAAATAACCAGCATAACCAGCCACAGCTGTACGCACGTGACACTTCCGCGGATTTGGGGTGGTGCGAATCGATGGCTGTGACTGGCATCAAAAAAGGAGAAAAAGCTCGTCAATCGGTGTTGTCACACGCACGTCACATGCATGTGACATGTGCCTGTGCATGTCACATGCGTCACATGCACGGGTAAACGAACGAAAAAAGAACGACTGTACCGGACACGTCGCTACAATTTGTCAAGAAAATTGCGTCCCTCGCTGCAAAAAAAAACGAAACGCATAAAAGCGCCACGTTTTCCTCCGGCTGCTGGAAAAACATTGAAGAAGCACGTACCCCGGATGCCTTGGCCGCGTGATCGCCACAGCAGACCCGCGTTTCGTAACGCGTTCCAATGCGAGCCACTTGAAACACGGTTTCGATTCTACCGTCCGGCCCGTTCTTACGTAACACCGGCGACATGCTGCTCGCGTCGACGATCCGACGGGGAGAACGTGCGCGAAATAAACGAACGTACAAGATGCCCGACGCTGACGCAAAAACAAAGACCGCGTAGGCCTTTCGACATCTGTACAACCGTAGGTGAACGCTAAGCCTAACTTGCCGACTGTCGCGTTAAGCCTCGTTGGCAGGAAATATGTGCTTGCGTTTAGGTTACAGGTTTTAAAGACGTGGACAACAAGATGAAAGGGACACGGGAGCTTACCGTCAACGTGACTTTGAAAGCTTTTTCTTCTTCTCGTTGTGGTCGTTTGAAGAGTTTTCTTTTTTTCATCTAAACAGCACTTCACGTGGATAAGCCTAACGTCGCAATATTTAAGCCTCGGCAAACAAGTCTTTCCTACCGAAAGGCGTCAAGATGCTGTCGAAATCCCCGCTGCCTGCAGCTGATGCCGTTCACAAGATGATATGGAGTTTCAAAATGCTATAGAAATGTGCTCAAATATTTATGGCGCAGGCTTTGTGGGGCTTAAGCAAAGTGATAGCTGTACTGCAAAAATCTATTTACCTAGCAGCATTGCTCGCTGCATAGTGTGAGCGCTGTATTTCCTACAGTGTTCCATGTTGCCTATTGGGCATCGTTGCGCTTTATCTTTATGCAACACAATGTATGGATACTACTGCCCTTTTGCACTGCAAGTTTTGCGCGATGAATTAGAGATACGATAAATGAGAGGCTCAAGAAAAGATAGCGTGAGTCCCGGGCAAACAGTCAATAAGACTTGTGATTGCTATTAAATGTTTGCGTGGTTACGGATCTCGGAGGAGCATATGACATTCAACAGGTTCCGGACAAGAGACTTGACGAACAAGTCTAAGTGTACGTTACTGACCCAAATAAAATTGCCTGGGCCTCAGCAGGCGGTTACGAAGTCTGCGACGTCACAGAACGTTCATACGGGAATTTGAATGATGCGTCGCTACCAGTATTCACGTTTGACGCTCTTTCTGGCATACCAATCATACGCTGGCTTCGAGAGATACCTATTGGGAATTGGCAGAAGCTCGATAGGCCTATCTACAATAACTTCAATCTTGAATAACTTGTCAAAAAAAAAAAAAAATAACCGTGTCGCGCCTACGCTACCTAATAACTCTTATGTAGAATATAACTGGGATCTATCCCCCCAGAACACCAGAGCATAAAGAAAACGCATTCTAAGGAACACTTATGACGGTGAATCTTTCTGTACATAACACAGTTTCTGCATATGTATTTGACTGATATGACCTTATGTAGTAACCCTTTCGGGTTACTACATAAGGGTTAAGGGTTAATTAGTGATGATGATGATGATGATGATGAGTCCGTTGCTGTTGGCTGCCATTTTCTCTTTTGGTACGTTTAGTGCAAAAGAGACTTACAAATAACCCCATCATATTGCGCTTTTCACTGTTGCACTTCGAGCTACTTGTGTTATGCGTGTTTCGCCGTTTTTGTCACTTGCGGCGTGCTGATTGCAATCCACGCCAAAATGCAGCTTTATGCCATAGTTTCCGTGCTTTTGAACCCCGACATACGAGTTGTGCGCTGTAAATTTTCATATTATTTGCCACGCCCGGCTGTTTTTGTAAAGGACGCTGAAGTCCCCGTCAGGCTTGTCCGCCTTTGGTCCTGTCTTCACTCTTTTCCTGAATGGAAAGAAAGTGAAATTCAAATTTAAGCTTGATTGTTCTCCTTTAGTGCTATGTTATATTCACGCCGTACGTAGCCCGTCGTGGTTACCCGCCGTGGTTGCTCAGTGGCTATGGTGTTAGGCTGCTGAACACGAGGTCGCGGGATCGAATCCCTGCCACGGCGGCCGCATTTCGATGGGGGCGAAATGCGAAAACACCCGTGTACTTAGATTTAGGTGCACGTTAAAGAACCCCAGGTGGTCGAAATTTCCGGAGTCCTCCACTACGGCGTGCCTCATAATCAGAAAGTGGTTTTGGCACGTAAAACCCCATAATATATATATATATAGCCCGTTGTGGATCATTAAGTTGCGCTATGGCGTAGCATCCAAAATACGAGGTGAATATCAGCTGTTTCTGCATGAAGTTTAATTTTACGTATGTGTGTCTGCGTGTGTGCGTGTGAGAGAGAGGGTGTTGGATTAAAACTTTGCGACAGGTACTCATTGTGCAAACCATCGATATACTTTTTCAGTTAATGGTCCGGAAAACGCCGACGGCGATAGCAGTTTCCAACAGTGTCTGTGCATTCAGACGATAACTTGGGGATTCTGTGGAGCTGGTTGCAGACAAGGTCGTTCCCAAGGACGCTGCTGGCGGCTCGGCGCAGAACTTAGGCTAACCGAAAGCTGGCACAATTCCCTCCACTTTTAATCTCGCTTAATCCGGCTGTATATTCAGTGGGTTTATTCAAAGCCTGGCGTCGTCTCGTTGACACCCGTTTTAAACCGGGGATTACATTAGTCGCGGTGCGAGTAAATATTTGCGTGTTATGAAGTAAGAGAGAGGGAAGCAAGATGGCCGTGCTGTCCGCTCCAGATGAATGTTCCAGACCGTTTCGTCGTTTCAAAAGCGAGATTGTGTCGGGTGGCTGGAGAGGTGGTTTCCTGTGCTTATTACAGCCAGTAAAGGGGGTAAACAGCCTGGCTTGTTGCAGAAGAAACTAATTCGTGCCCCGACGTGTCAAATTTTGTTTCCGGGATTGAGACAAGGCAAAGAGCTTAAAATCGATCGAGAGACAGAGGGAGAGAAAGAAAGATAATTCGCTTACACACCAAGGGCTCTTAGGAACAAGCGGTAAACACAACCCGGGAAACTTTAGATACATAGCGCAAAAGAGGGAAAAAGATGGTGCGAACCATTAGCATGAAGAAGCGAAAGCGTGGCTTGTTTTCGAGCCTCCGCGCCCCATCGGTGGTTTTTATTTGCTCTGCTCTAGCGATGACAGGGATCTGTGAAAGACGCGCGGTCGGATTGGCACCAGTATCCCCGGGGATTACAGAGTCGGCCGGCCAAGGGATTAACGCCTAATCTGGGCTACAGATAATGGGCTTGCGAAGGGCGAAAAGAACGAGAGCAGAACATGCGTTTGAGCTGTTCGCTCCTCCTCACGCCATTATCTCTTTTCCCACTCTACGAGCTTCCTCTCTCCATCACCACCAACTTCCGCCACAGACGCGCCGGAAGCACCCCCCCCTTTTTTTCCTGTACGAGATTGTTATTAAGCGAAGCCAGCGTTTCTGGTATTATAGCAGACGACGTCGCCCGTTCGCTGAGAAACGCGTTCAAGGCCGTCTGCTTTTCACGAATGCCGTCTGCTTTCATCTGCCGGCACCGGGCTGAGAAAATATTTACCCGGTTCCACTTGATCTTGTTTATTCGCCGGATAAACCTGACCGGTATTCCGAGGATGAAAACACGACGCGTTCGCGTCGGAGAGTTGGCTTCCGAGGATACCGAATTCCAACACTCCTTTAACATTTAATATAGGAGATCAAGTCGCGAGCTTAAGTCGTAAGAGCAGTTTGCGAGCAGTTTGCTCATTCGGTAGCTGCTCGATCGACGCCGTGTGACGCTTAGCGAAAGGGCAGAGCTTGACCTAACGCCGGCAAATGGACCACGTGATTGCATCGTGAATCTATGTCGAACGGCAAACGTTTGGAATACGGCAGCGTACTTCGGCACAAGGATGTGACGCAGCGAACAAACACGAACGCTGTAACGTTCGCTATTTGTTCGATGCGTGCATATCTGTAGGGGTTCCTTACAGCGCTCGTGTTCGCTGTGTTACGTCCTTGTGTCGAAGTGCGCTGTCATATTTCATATGATTAACGAGATAGCCCTCCAGTATGCCTTAAGCAAATGTTTGGCCGTAAATTCACAAGGTGCGCAGGACCTACGGCTACGGGCTATGAGGGATGTAAATGCGTTGAAATTGCGCCGGAATATTTTTGATGGTCCGATGGATATTACGCGCTCACGCGAATCTGGAGCACACAAGCGATTTTCTCATTACGGTCTTATCAGAACACAGCCACCGCGGCGGGGATTTGGTGCCACAGTCTGGAGCTGAGCATAAAGCCACATACAGGCAGTGACCGCATAACGGGTACAGCGATTTTTTAAGGATCTAGGAGTAACATTCTCAGCATATCGAACAAGATGTGGCCTCGAAATTATTCCAGAAGTCGTCCGCTCACCATTCAAGCGTTCTAGACAGAAATGTCGCTGTGCGTACAATTAAGTTCCTTAAAACGAATGACACACACGCGCGCGCTGCAAGCGCATATATCTGTGCGAGTTCCTTGGAAGGAGTGACCACACACACACACACACACACACACACACACACACACACACACACACACACACACACACACACACACACACACACACACACACACACACACACACACACACACACACACACACACACACACACACACACACACACACACACACACACGTGTTCTGCTCCGTTTACCGCGTTGAGAACTCGTTTTTAGCGTGATGCGAGGCCATCTGGGTTGGCCATCGGATCGTGCCACGTGGAGCAGGCATTGGACGATATTCCGCTCAGCAAAACGTTAGGAAATGTCAGACTTCCGGAGCACTCACAAGTATCCTACTGCGTACTCCTCTCCTCAACTTGCTAGCTTGAAACTGCGTGGATCAAAGTACTCCCGAAAGGTTTGTTATTTTTGTCTTAGATGCCATGTCGGGACGCCCTCGACTCAAATTTCGTCCGGGTGGTTGCAGGGAAGCCCCATCTTCACTTACCCCCTTTCGAACATATCCTCCGCCGAGGGGGTGCAGTGCAGCCTAACCTCTTCCGACGGCTTGAAGGTGGCTCAGAAATATAAACGTCCTTTCATTCCGTTCTTGTCCATAACTGGGATGTTACGAACGTCAGAAACCGGATGTGAAGCGTCAGATATGAAGGTTTGAAATCGTGTATCGTACGTTGATTATGCATCCTCGATTTTTTTTATGTCAACTCGCGGTAATCGAAAGAAAATTGGCGGATTTAGCTTTGTCTTTGACGACACAATAACTTAAACCAAATTGGCTTCAATTTAACCGAACGCGAACCAAACCCCCTCAAAACCCGTTCATACAGTTCGATATACATCCGATTTTGCTTCCAAGATGAACATCTGATGTGATGGCTTCCGAGTTAATTTGAAAAAAGAAATTAAGAAGCGACGTGCGACGGTAAAGCAACTAGTAAGAGGTATGCTAAATTCGCGTAAGCAGGCTTTACTACAGAGCTACTTGCTCTATCCAGGATGGCGGCGTTCTAAGTGGTAACGATCTTAAACCTGAGACAGAACCTGAATCTGAGAAGACCTGGACCTGAGTTTTCAAAGCTTGGGTGGTCCGAGGGAGCGAAGGTTGTAGGAAGGGTGTCAGCAGCAACCGTGTGCACACCCCAATTACTATTATTACCCGAGTTTCACCCATCGTTGTGTCACACTAGGTGAGTGGGAAAGCCTGCTTACGAAATTTCGCATTATTCCCCATTGGGTTACCAAGAGATCGAGGAGGAGGTTGAAAGACTGTTAACAGCCGACGAGGAGCAAGAACTAGAATGATAGCTCCCCCATTGTATGCCACTAATCCTTTCCGTTGCCGAAGAATCGTCGAATGGTGTGTTCGCTGATATTAGTGGCGGACAAGTGGCAAGCCACTTCACCTCACCGTTCAAGCCTGCGATAGAATTCGGCTGTAGTTTTCACCGCAGTGCACAAAAGTAGTGCGCCGAAGCACCCAGCTCGGCTGATCCACCCGCGCTTTAAGGGAGCAGTACCGTGGTGCGGATCTGTGGCGTGTTCGGCTGGGAAGCACACTTTCCGTGCGTTGAACGGACAACGTCTGTTCAGCAGGGTGCTTCCGCAGAACGGATGGGCAGCGCAGAAAGTCGACGTCGTCAGCGCGATTGGGAATTAAAAAACAAAAAGCAAAATAAAAAAAGCAAAGAAAAAAGAAGAGAGACTGGGTTAGAGAGAAAGAGATAGAGAGAAAAGAAGCCATTTGGAGGAAGTGACCGTCTGCGACCGAACGATGATGCTGCGATGTCGGCGGACATAAAAGAGGTCGTGCTTTCTGGCGTATTTTCGGTGGTCTGTTCTGAAACTGCCATTTCTTGCTGCTCCGTCTCGGCATGGACGAATAGTTCGGGTGATCTGATGCAACAACGAACGTTTCTGTTTTCTTTACTGGCGGATTCGATGCAATTTCTTTCGGACAGGTTGCACTGACGACACGGCGCTGAATCAACAGAACGTACATTCTTTTTTTTCCCTTTTTACGAGCACAGTGGAAGAAACGAGATTGAAAGAAGACAACGAATTGTGTAGGCTCACTAATGCTGTGCCAAACTGTACCTCCACACAAAACTTCCGCAGGCGTTTAATGATTGGCTGTAACCTTGAACAAAAACATAATGTGTATTTGCGCTCGGAGATCTTGGTAGAAGCGGATTAATTGCAAGCGCAGGTAACAGCACATTATAGTGATACAGATTCCAAACGGGAAAGTTAAGATCGAGATCAGATAGGAAAGAGGCTGGAAAGCGATAGATGTAGTAAATTCTCGTTAAATCAAGCAGGCTAGGTGACTACTAGTCCTCACCCTGTTTCAAAGGGTTTGCCAATAAAGATTAGGAAACCCGGAGACATAACAAAAGTGAAGGAAACAGAGAGGGTAAATTGAGCGTAAAAGGTGGAAACCAATAGTCCATGGGGATTTGCAAATACTACAAGCAAGAAATCAGGAGGGAATATCTGTAGGATAACTCAAAGGACAGTGCCTTGATATTTCAGGGCCTAGCTGCCTGCATGAGGACAAAAAAAAAAAATGTGCAGCAACTTTCGAAGATGATCGTCAATGTAAACGAACGAACGAACGAACGAACGAACGAACGAACGAACGAACGAACGAACGAACGAACGAACGAACGAACGAACGAACGAACGAACGAACGAACGAACGAACGAACGAACGAGCGAGCGAGCGAGCGAACGAACGAACGAACGAACGAACGAACGAACGAACGAACGAACGAACGAACGAACGAACGAACGAACGAACGGACGGACGGACGGACGGACGAGCGAGCGAGCGAGCGAGCGAGCGAGCGAGCGAACGAACGAACGAACGAACGAACGAACGAACGAACGAACGAACGAACGAACGAACGAACGAACGAACGAACGAGCGAACGAGCGAGCGAGCGAGCGAGCGAACGAACGAACGAACGAACGAACGAACGAACGAACGAACGAACGAACGAACGAACGGACGGACGGACGGACGGACGGACGGACGGACGGACGGACGGACGGACGGACGGACGGACGGACGGACGAGCGAGCGAGCGAACGAACGAACGAACGAACGGACGGACGGACGGACGGGCGAGCGAGCGAGCGAACGAACGAACGAACGAACGAACGAACGAACGAACGAACGAACAAGCGAACGAACGAACGAACGAACGAACGAACGAACGAACGAACGAACGAACGAACGAACGAACGAACGAACGAACGAACGAACGAACGAACGAACGAACGAACGAACGGACGGACGGACGGACGGACGGACGGACGGACGGACGGACGGACGGACGGACGGACGGATGAACGAACGAATTGCTATTCCACTTTTCATAAAGGAAAAAGGCACGACTGACAGAAATCTACAGTCTTGCAGCTGGAACGTGCCTGTGTCCTTATTCATAAACTTCACGCTACATTGCACGATCGAAAGCGGTATTACACAGTTTTGCGGGATCAAATCCCGCCCACGGCGGCCGCATCTCAATGGGTGCGAAATGCGAAAACACCTGTGTACTTAGATTTAGGTGAACGTTAAAGAACCCCAGGTGGTCCAAACTTCCGGAGTCCTGCACTACGGCGTGCCTCATAATCACAATGTGGTTTTGGCACGTAAAGCCCCATAATTTAATTTATTTTATTTCACAGTTTTAGCTATAAACGAAACCGCATAAATTGAATTGATGAAGAACAAAAACATGTTCGCAAACAAAGTGATTCCTGAACCGAGTTAGTCCTCACGTAAGCTCACTGGAACCTCGACCGTCGCTCCACGACGTGGAGACTTAATTCCTAAGAATGAATGAAAAGCCGAAAGGGGGTGAGGGTTGCTGCAAACGGGGCAGTTAGGTTCGAGTCGCAGGAGCAACGCAGTCCTCGTGAACTGGCGCGGCCATCAGCGCTACTAAAGACAGCCTCCGAGAAGGGAAGGGGGGGCGACGGAGAGGGAGAGGGAGGGCGGGGGAAGGGGGGGGCGCGAAGAAGCGCGCAAAGGCACCAACCCTTGGCGACCCGCAGTGCGCGACTGTCTAATCAATTTAGAGTGGGCCGCGGGCCAATTTGTTTGTCCCCATACTTCGGGAGGAAGCTCTATCGTCCCCCCCCCTTCCCCCCCGGGCTCCCTTCCGAGCGACGACAAACCGTTTCGTGCGGGACGTGGTACAGCAGCAAGAGATACGCCGCTCGCTCGAACGACGCTTGGGATGGGGAGTCTGTACGGTAGCGTTGGTGAAGAGAAGGGCGCGCGCGCTGGTAATGGCGCGAGCGCTTCCTCACCGCCGGGAGGGCCTTCCCTGCTTGTTGATCCCCGGGATTCCGCACCACCTGGTCGTCAGGGCGCCGCGCGCGGCGGCTTCGATCGCGCGGCTTGAGCCCGGGACATTCCGGGCCCCGCGCGCGCTGGCGCTACCGCTGGAGAGCGTCCTGTTCACGACGCGCGCAGCGCGAGGTGATGCTGGGACTTACGCGTGTGAGGTAGCAGCGTAACGATGTGAGGGACTGACGGGGATGGTAACAATAGTAGGATTACTTACATACGAACGTACTACGTACGTATGTAAGTAATCCTACTATTGTATACGAACGCTACGTACGTTCGTTCTTACGTACTACGTACGAACGTACATAAGAACGAACGTACATATGAACGTACGTATAGTACGTTCGTATGTAAATTCGTTTGTACATTCGTATGTATGTGTGTACGTGCATGTGTTGCATGTACTACGTTTGTATGTCAGAACGTACGTACGTGTTAATTACGTGGTACGTTCGTATTTACGTTCGATACGTACGAACGTATTTCGTATATACGTGGTCGTAGTATTTACGTACTACGTACTACTTAGTACTTACTACGTTCATACGAAGTGCATAATGAACGTACTTCGTACGTTCATACGCATACGCATCACCCTCTCTCTTTTTTTCAATTATGGAGCGTGCGTGTAGCGTTAGTAGCCTGTGACCGAGCAGGTTGATAGCTCCGAAAGCGTTATCGTCTTATTTTCTGGGATTGGTGCACTTCACGCAAGCACGCGTCCTTCTATTTATATGGCGTAACTTAAGCGTGATTTCAGGTGGAATCCCGACGGTCCTTTGAATCTCGGCGAAATGCGATAAGCTTCCTATATACAAACCTTACCAGTTTATGTGAAAGACAATTTGGCTTCCGCGTGCCTGAACGCACAGACAGTGACAATTCAATACAAATTGTGGCACGAAGGACACAAAAGAAGGGACACAATCATAAGACCAAGAAAAGAAGGAAACAAAAAAAAATACAACCAGTGCACTGGACTTTTGAGTGCGCTCTTGAGAAACCGAGTAGCGGTAGAAGTCACTCTGGCGAGAGACGCGTACGCTGCGCTCTCAGCGCCGAAGGATGACGTCACATGCAACGGGGCTTGCTTCACTGACTCATTTAGGGTCCATGGCAAACAACAACGCCGAACGAGGAACAGCACGCATGCAACAGACGAGTGCATCAGCTCAGCCTGGAATAATGCGCACGCGGGAAGTCGTAAAGACGCTCAGTGATGGTTACGAAAGGTCAGGGCTGAAATAACCTGTTTACGGGATAGTGGGCACTTGTCGAACGAAATGTTTACCGCTACGGGGGATGAATCATAGGCAAGACACAAACATTGACATTAGAAAAAAAAATACTTGTTATTGTGCATATTCACTACTGAGTTTCTATGGCTTTCATTGAAACGTCTTAAAAAAGAACTATTGAACTTTTATTTATACTTTTGTAAGGGTCCTTTCGGTGCCTTAATGTGTCGTATACGCAGCCGACCTACTGGTGTAGTCTGATGACTGCTCTGTTTTCGTGTAGCGACTAACAACCGACAAGTCTAAATAGCAACCGTAAACAAGATTCGGAAGGGCCTGCCTACCGGTACTGCCTTGCAGGAGTCACGAATGACATTCAATTGCGTATTAACAAAACCGGTACTGAATGTCAGGGAAACTTAACAGAAACTCTAGAGGAGTTCAATGACAACGTTCATAGGAGCATTCTAAAATCGATAGGTTCTCTATAGAAACTGCGCAGAACCTTTTGTTGAAAGATCAACTCGACGGCATCTATACAGCAGTGTATTTAGCTGCTTGAACGACAAAACAGAGCTGCGTCTTTTGCTTTCCTTCATAAAATATTTCGTATATTCAGAGAGAGAGAGAGAGAGAGAGAAGAGCTAGCAGCGTTCACAACAAGCTTTGAAGATATAACGGAGCCAAGTGGCGTTCGGCTCCGTTTCGAGACAAAGTATACCGTATGCAACAAATAAACAACAGAAACACTACAGAACTTAACAAACGACTTCCGTTGGAGACATATTAAAATAAGTAGATCCTCCGAAGAAACGCAGCACGAGGTTTTTCGTGGTACAGAAGAAAATAAGTTTAACGTGTAAAAAGTTGGAAAGAATAATTTTAACGCCTGTGAACAGTGAACGAAGCACAGCTGCATCTCTTACTCCTTGTAATAATTAAAATGGTTCGTATATCCAGAGAACAGAAAGAAAGCAAAAAAGAAGGCTTAGGAACGTAAACTACAACCTTCAGAAAAGCTACGCATTAATTGTTTTTTGCTATTACTAGAGGAAGTGTATTGAGTGAAACTCAATACACTTCCAATACACAAGCAGAAACTCAACGGAACTGCTGCGTTGGGCTGCTAACAAAATTTGCAAGGGTATAAACTGTGACATCAACAGTTTTTCCGAAGAAACTCTGCCGAAGAAACGCAGCACGAGTTTTTTAGTGGTACAGAAGAAAATAAGTTTGACGTGTAAAAAGTTGGAAAGAATAATTTTAACGCCTGTGAACAGTGAACGAAGCACAGCTGCATTTCTTACTCCTTGTAATAATTAAAATTGTTCGTATATCCAGAGAACAGAAAGAAAGCAAGAAAGAAGCCTTAGGAACGTAAACTACAACCTTCAGAAAAGCTACGCATTAATTTTTTTTTGCTATTACGAGAGGAAGTGTATTGAGTGAAACTCAATACACTTCCAATACACAAGCAGAAACTCAACGGAACTGCTGCGTTGGGCTGCTAACAAAATTTTCAAGGGTATAAACTGTGACATCAACAGTTTTTCTGAAAACCTCAGTCAAAGTATACGAATACGAAAGATGAACTCGACAAAATTGGAATGACTGCTTCGGTGAAGGCTCGGAACGGCGAAACAGACCACTATTTGTTCAATTTTCGCATAAAACCGTTTCCAGCCATAAAATAGAAAGGTAAAGAAATAAGAAGAAAGAAAGAAGGCTTAGCTACGTTCACCACAATATTTGAAAACCGCGCGGGATATTCAATTGCATTTTAACGGGAAGCCTATTGAATGCAACGTATAATCAACAGAAAAGCGTCCACAGTTCAGTCATGACTTCTGTGAGGGATGTATCGTACGATCACCACGTTCTCTGAAAAAGGTCGATAGAAAATTAGTAATGGAAAACAACAAAACGAAAACACTCCAGATGATGTCAACAGCGGTTTCTGTAGAGGTTTGAAACGCCGAAGCGGAGTCGCGTCTAAATTTCTGTTTTTGCATAAAGTCGTTAGTGCTTACAAAAGAGAAAGAGAGAGTAAAGAAGAAACAAAGAACGTTTAGTAACGTTCGTCGAAAGGTCGGAAATTTTTCATCGCGCGCCCCGCACAAAGAAAACGGGCCAGGAGTGAGTGGGTGAACCCTTCGGCCGCACCTTAATGGGGGCCACTTGACGAATCCCAGCGTTCGCGTCACGAAAAGCCCACGATAAAAAAAAATATATAGGGAGCATCGGAGACGCCATCCCGCAAGTCGTTACGGGTGCCGAGACCTTTTTTTCTACGTGAGGGTAACAGCCAAAATAAAGGAGGGCAACCTTAAGCCGGCGCGGCCACGATGGTGACGCCGCGGGAGATTTCGAGTGGTTGAGCGTGCGGCCCCGCTGAAAGGCGGCTGCGGCGCCGGTTATGGAAGACGAAGCCAAAGCCAAGACGAGCACTCGCCCGCGTATAGCGTTCCGAAGGAGAATGAGCAAGGAGAGATCGGGCTGCCGCCGCCAGGGGGGGGGGGGGGGGTAACGTGACCGGATGGTTTAGGAGCAGGATGGAGGCAGACAGGGATGGAACGTGGCACGTTTTTAGCGTAAGGAAGCGTGTGATGGAAAACCGTTTTGGTCAGGTAAGAAACGCCGTACTGAGCTGAGAGTCGCGCATTTTTAGTTTTCTTTACGTTCGCTTTACTTTTCCGTGTTTGTGTTCTTCTATTCTTATGACCTTCTCTTTTCTTTCTTTTTTTTGTTGCCATTCTGTTAGAGACGTTTGACAGCGTTATCTATTTTTGTAATGTATCTTTTGTTTTTCATAACTATGATATTGGGATAGGCCCGACCATGTCTTGAAGTCAAGGTGAGCGCATTTTTCGCATTTAATAAAGAATAGGAAGTGAAGTGAAGATAAATGTTTTTTTTCGTTTTCTTTTATGATTTTTTCGTCTTTCAAGCGGCGCTTTTGTTCGCGATAAGAGCGGGTATGCGAGAAAGTTTTGTCATCCGAGCACGAAGTCTTGGGTTTGATTCCGAGCCGCTAGAGGGCTGCGTTTCCATGGGTGCGCAAACGCTTCTGCATCGATAACTCGAAGGACGTTGAGGAATCCGAGGAGGCATTCAAAACAAAGCTGGAGTCCTCCACCACGGCGCATCTCTAATAGCCCCACGAATCAATCAATCAATCAATCAATCAATCAATCAATCAATCAATCAATCAATCAATCAATCAATCAATCAATCAATCAATCAATCAATCAATCAATCAATCAATCAATCAATCAATCAATCAATCAATCTTGAATGTCTCATTTTAGAGTTTTAAATTCCGTATTTGTGGATGCTAAGGATGCTCGTTCTTTGTATAATATGCTTACCAGCTGACATCATTGGCGTGTACGTCAAACTGCCGGAAAAGCAAGCACGCATCAGGCGCGTGAAAGACAGGCGTTGCAGAACAACACGCTTACAGTGGCATCGACACTCAAATGCAACGCCTAACCAGTAATGAAGTCCGCATAAATGGAACATTTGTGCGCCTTTAAGCGTAAAGGCGTGCCTAACGCAGTCCACTGGCAGTATACTTGCGCGCAAGAAATTAGTTCTTAGGCATTTATACCAAAACGCGGCTATAATCGGTAGCAGATATTATCATCGCGTTCGCACGTTAACAGTGAGCCCCATCGGACTACACTTCTTTTTGGAACTAAAAAAAATCAGCCCTTCTTTCAAAACTGACTTAGAGATCTACGTGACCTAAAATGTACGCCTACGTTTCTGACTGATCGCTCCCTAAATGTGGCCTCGTCGCATTCACGCCCAAACATACATCCCATCATTCTACACGCTTATTATTTTTCTCGTCGTAGAACGCTTCTCTTTTACAGCGATCGCGTGAAAGCGATTTTTACACGTTTTACAGGACACTGCCCGTACAGCAGCCGCCAGAGGTGAAGATGTCGGACGCCAAATTGCGTGCTCGTAAAAGCGCCTACACACGACGCGCCCTAAATTTTCCAAATGCTCCTCTCGGAACCGAAAAGATCGCGAAAAGACAAAATAGAACGTGAAAAGTACAGAGTAATATGAAATGCAGGGAGGCATATTTCGGTCGTTCGAACGATGCCTCCAGCCAAGTTCCTATATCAAAGGGCCGTTCAGCCATGACTTTCCATGCGCCAACGAGCAGAGACTAGGCGACACGCCAGCTTTCCATCGCACTGTCGAGAATGGAAGCACAAAATGGCGTCAAAAAAGAAAAAGAAGAAAAGAAGAAGAAGGAAACGCACAGGCAAGAATAACGTCGCGACAGGGAACAGCAGCCATCTCTGCAACCCGTTCCGCTAGCGGTCGCGCTTTCTTATCTCAGAGCCCTGCGGGCGTGATTCTTTTCGCCTCGCATAGATGTCGCTCGCCGCGCGGGCGGCCATTTTTCAACCGCCGCCACCAGCGTTTTCTTCCAGACGCTGCAGCGACGTGTAGAGAAAATGGCGATGCATTTTCTTCTGCGCTTCTTCTTGGTATGCCGCGGCAGGGAGGAACGAAATTTATACGCGTTTTGTTTCGGTAACGCTGTCCCCGGAAACCATAAATCTCTATTGGTGGGGCGGAAAGGGGGGAGGGGGGGGCGAGGCTGGGGAAAAGAGGAACGAGTTTCCCGATACGCAGCGGCGGCCTGGCTTTGACCGCAGTGAAACAATGTCTTCTGCTATCGTGCGAACACCGAGGCTGCTCTCTAGCAGACGACGGCTTTGGTCCAGGTACGTATAGAGTATGCAGCAATGTACATATAGGTGTACCATGTCTTCCTTTCGGGGAGCTTTTAGTACGTCACGAATATTTTCTCGTAGTCTTACCTTGCTAAGGCGCCTGTTCTGACGTGCGTTTTTAGGCCGGGGTGGTGGTACAGCAAAGTGCAGCGCATGCCGGAATAGGAGGAAGGACCAAATTCGCGGAAGAACAACCCAAGTTATGGGTTTCGGTTTTTCGGTGCAACAACGCAGTGTACACTGTTAAAGCGGGTATAGAGAATTCGTATCGAGGTTTTCCTGTCTGAAAATGTATCACATTTAATTCAAACAAGTTCGACTGTTGCCCAATAGGGTTTTTTTTCGCACGTTCTTGAATAGACAAAGCCAGAGGAATAGTTTCAGCCACAAAGAAACCCTAGAACACGTTTTCAAAAAGCGGGGAAACACATTTGTCAAAATCGTCCTTAAGAACTACTTGGTTGGGTTGGGTGCACAAAAGCTACCGTTAACTGAGGCGTTCACAAAGACGTTGTATGCTGTCCGATGTAGATTGTCTACCGTGTTTGCAAAGAGTTGCAGGGGCCCTTTTTTATACACGTTGGTAATCAACCCGTTAAGATGCAGACCATATTCATCGTTAATGGAACAGATGTCTTGCATCGGCTGCCAAACGTTTTCTAGAGATAGTGAATTTTCTTACCACGCTCGCACGCACGTATTTTACATTTGCGATTCTCCATAAGACCTTCTCGTGCTGTCTGTTTACAGATTCGGCTCCGCTTAGTTATGGCTCCGCCTCGTTCCGCTTCACCCCGGTCCGCTCCCCCCGCTCCACCCTGCTCCACCCCGCTCCACCCCGCTCCACCCCGCTCCACCCGCTCAGATTTGTCGCGCTGAGGCACTGCAGGGAACCGAGCTGATTTCGCATTTTTTTCATAAGCGCGTATCGTCGAGATACCAAAGATGTGCTGTTGTCCTGACTGAAAAACTACAAAGAGGCCGAGCGGACTCTTTGTCACGTTACATTCGATGGGATCTGCAGAGGAGCAAGGACAGCGTGCTACGTTCCGCTGCCACGCGGGACCACTAGGCGCATGCGCAATGGCGTTCCCGTTTGAATGGCTATGAGCACATTGCTGGGATACACGAGTCTCCTGCAGAGCAGAACGTAAAACGCTCAGCTTCAACTATCTTACGTCAGGGCGGGTATCCCCCCAACCGCTTATGAAAACAACTTCCATGGATTGATGTTTGGTCGAAAGAAGCCATGAGAAGCGGCGTATTGGAACTCGCCCGACTGATTTCGACCGCCTGGTGGTATTTAACGAACACACGAAGCAGGGCACACGAGCATTTTCGCAATGAAAACTACACAGGTATGCGGTCACCGCGAATGGTTGTCGAACCCACTAGCTCATCTTCAGCAGATAAATGTCGTAGTTTTTGAGCCACCACAACAAGTCATTGCGGCATCTTTCGGAGCGACAAATCTCAGGGATAATTTCTCCAGCTTTAGCGCGGATATTTTTGTTCTTTAAGATATCGTCCTGTTTACTTTGGCACAAGTCAGAAGAGCTGAAAGCGTGAGCTTCTAGCATTCCAACAATCGATCCGGCTGGCCCTGCCACGTGTAAGCCATGTGAACATAGTCGTTGGTGTTGTTCGCGTTGGCGCCATAGTTGTGGAGTTATCTTCATCGTTCTTATTTTAGTCGTGTAGTAGTCGTCATGGAGCCGTCTATGTGCTAGCGTCACGGCTCCATGTGTCGTCTATGTGACGCCGCCGTCAGGCGGTCGTCACGCCAATACCTTCACCGTGCTGTTGGCGTCCTTGTCCTGCCATAATCGCCCGTCCTTTCGATGGTGTCGTGCACTAGTCGTCTTGTAGTCGTCGTGGAGCCGTCTTTCTTTGGCCGTTGTTGCACCGCAATCTTTATCACACGGTTGACGTTGTCGTACTTCAGTCGTCGTCATCGTGTAGTTGTCTCCCTGTAGTAGTTGTCGTGTAGTCGTTGTGTAACCGCTTTTTTTTTGGCCACTGTGGTAGTTGTCACTTCGTCGTCGTGCAGTCGTGTTCATCGAGCGGTTGTCGTTGCATTCCTCGTCCTTCCGTCACTGTCGTCGCGTAGTATCCGTAAATCGACTTCTCTCTCTTTTTTTGCTGTTCACCCGCCGTGGTTGCTCAGTGGCTATGGTGTTGGGCTACTGAGCATGAGATCGCGGGATCGAATCCCGGCCATGGCGGCCGCATTTCGATGGGGGCGAAATGCGAAAACACCCGTGTACTTAGATTTAGGTGCACGTTAAAGAACCCCAGGTGGTCTAAATTTCCGGAGTCCCCCACTAAGGCGTGCCTCATAATCAGAAAGTGGTTTTGGCACGTAAAGCCCCATAATTTAATTTTTTTTTCGCTGCCGAGGTAGTTATCGTGTCGTCGTCTTCATCATGCCGGCGGTCGTCGTCGTTGACCAAACTACCGGCTGCGTTACGTCGCACGTTGAGCTATGCTTGCAACGGCCTTCGATAACTATCTTTCTTTTTTTGGCTGCCCTCATTCTCGTATCTTCAAAGGAGATAAAGGTTGATTCGATTTGGTTCGGCATGCACGAGTGTCTGCGGCGCGAATGAAGATGCGCGAGGCGCGAAGAACGAGAAGGCAGCCGAAGAAGAAATGAAAGAAAAATGGAAAGAGAGAGGGCCGTCGAGCGGGAATGCGCAAAAGTCCAGCTCCCGAACCTATCGCTCGCCGGGGCGCCGAAATCTGCAGATAATAAAATAAAGGGGAACGAGGAGGGCACGGCGTCCATTCTCGCATTGCTCCATCGGCTGGCTGCGCCGGGGCCCCACTCCTATATAAAAGGGGAATCCCGGTGTGCCGCCTCTGCTGGCATACCATCAGCGCCGGTACGAGGGGGACGCCGAGGAACGGCGCCGTTTCTCTCGCCGCATGCCGGTATAGGGCTGCGTTGGGGGCGTCGCGCACCGGCCCTATCGAGCGTTCCCCAACCCCAACACGCCCCCCTCCCCCTCTTTCTACTCTGTTTTATTCATTGATTCGTCTTCTTTCATTTTATCGTCCTCCTTTGTCTTCTTCTCTTCGCGATAACGTTTTCGATCTCCTAGTTTTCCAATAAAGCTCCGAAGAACGCCGGTGTGCGAGAAAAAAAAAGAAATGCTATCGGCCGTGCATTACGTGATTCGTAGCATCCCTCTCGGATCACATCACTGCTGGCTCAGGCCTCGCCCTGCCTGGTTGTCTGCATGAATGCCCACTTCTTCTGCATGAGGACAGCGCTACTAAAAGCAGAAACGGAACGTAAGAAGACGGGACGGCCGAAATAAAAAATAAAGATAAAAGCATAATGGACAACGGGATGCGGCAGTCGCCGGCGAGTGAAATATGTGGACTCGGGCGAAGTGGGAGCTCGAATTTCGTTCCGCAACTCCAGGAGTGGTCTTTTTCGTTCGTTCTTTCTTCGGGGCTAGAGACCTGTGCGGTTCGATTTCGATCGGCCCCGACAACCCACGTGTTAAAAAAGCTTAGCTGCTAAGCCACGGACTGGAATAGTTTGCGACGCTCCGTCTCGTTATACGAAAGACACGCTCTGCAGACGTCTTCGAGAAGGCCTTTGAGTAAGGCTTCACTACTTCTTCAGAGTGCGCCTACAGGCGCCACATTCTTGCCCCCCTTTTGCATTGTTGACTGTTCTTGCTTAAATTAACTTTAATCGGATGCCATTTTGTGTAGTTCCACTTATCCTTCCCTTTTATTATCCTCTCTCCCCTTCTAAACAGTGCCTTCATTCTAAATTGGTTGCGTCTCGGAAATCACGTACTAGGAGAAAAAAAAATCTAGATAGAACGCACACATTTGAATCCACGTGAAGCGGTTGATTAAATGGCACGGAACTAAACGTGATGCGTGCAGTTCTCTTTACTTTCAAGCTATGGAACGGGTACTGCAACGCAGTGTTCTTATTTTTATGCGAAGCATACTAGCCGCACAACCACGCTCTTCCGTGCTGCGCCGCGCGCGGCCGCGTAGCTACCATATGACGTCATAACAGCTGCAAAAGCGGAGGCTCAACTCGTGCGCTCGCTTGCGGCCGCGTAGCTACATAGCCGGGTCTCAGGTCGTGCGCTCGCCTGCATGAGTTGTTTCTTCGTCTAGCCGAACCAAATATAGCCAAGCAACAGCAGTTCACCAGGCTAAACAGTGGTTCAACAACTAAAATAAAGGCTAGTATGCTTCGCATCCTGGGCTTAACCTTAGCTAAGCCACAGCAATTTTTTCTTCGTGCTACGTCGTTCCGAAGATACGCCGAAGCGCAAAGTCAAGCGGAATGCACTGTATGTGACACCGACACCGTAATGTAGAGAGAAGACAATTTTTTTGGATCGTCGAGGGATGAAAGAGGACGAGAGACGTTCGAGAAGTCTTCGAATAACAGGCGCTCGATGCATCAAGAGGCATACATGTGTGTGGCTCTGATGCACCTATGGGGCGAAAGTATGTGGCGGAGGTTCTTTTTTTTATGCCGTGATTTATTGTTCTCATAATAGAGACGCGCCCACTGGCACCACTTCGTCTGTCTACATACACTGAACTCTACGTAAAGCTGTTCGGCGAGAGAGAGAGAGATAGCAAAGAGAAGAAAGGCAGGGAGGTCAACCGGACGAGCGTCCGGTTTGCTACCCTGCACTGGGGGAAGGGAAAAGGGGAACAGAAAAAGAAAGAAAGCGGGATAGAGGGAACACCGTCTGTGCACGCAGCAAAGTGCTTGGAAATCAGTCAAGTCAAAGCAAGTGCTCCGTCGATACGTTAGGCTGCCGTCAATCTTGGTGGTTCACAGCTGGTGATGCACGTTGAAGTTACCAGTGAAGACCAAGGATCCGGTGGGCGTCAGCAGTACGTTGCAGTACGTGGCAGTATATTTTTAAGCTAAACCCCAGCCGTTCTGACTTCGGTGCGAATATAATGATGCGGGTGAGCCGTGATGCTTACTCAAGAGTTGCAAGCACTGAATTTAGAGCATCCAGAAACGCGTAAAAAAAAACCTGTCCTGGCGGTTCCGCGGCCGAGTCAGTTGATCGAGACGTAACGTTGCCTCCACATTGGCGTTGTCGGTTTGTTGCTTGGAGGGACGCGGTCACTCCAGGCGAGTTCTGGCAGCCGCCGCGATGTTCAGTATGTATTTGTGTATGAGTACGCTGTATGATTTACCTGCGCCGTGTGTGCAATTCAAATTCTACGCTATTCGACCACCAAAAGATTGCTCAGACCAGGCCTCTGTTTTTGGTTAAACTGTTTCTCAGAATTTGGGGGAATCGCCACGCGCAAGCAAAAAAGTCATGAGGACTTTCCTTGGTAGTGTAGGCCTTTGAACCTACATCTTCTCAGACTACTAAAAAGCGAAAAAAATAAAAATGTGTGCTCACAATCTGATAAAGCCATGTACTTTCACAGGTACCGCAATTTACAGGTAGTTCAGTAGAGCGCGTGTTATGTCATTACAGGATAAAAAAATGTGAAAACAGCGCAAAAATACGAAGACACATAGAAGAAGAAACACGCACCACCAGACGCTGATTTACAACTTAAAAAAGAAACTCAGTGCACTTCCACTCTGTGAAGAAATATGACCGGCGAAGCTGTGTATGTGGGCCCCTCAGTGGTGAACTGCGTCTCCGCCGCGGGTCGCCCCAGCATTGCGCTGTCTTCGGGATCGGCCCACGAATGGGGATTGTGTCTAACCACGGACACGATCCTCGGGGAACTAGCCTTTGGGAGCGTCGCTGTAAAAGGCGGGGGCGATGAGGGTGCAACTGACACATGATCAGCAAGCAAGCCAGTTTTTTTAAAATGCACTTTAACAACTAGCCCCGTGTAGCACACTACTGTAGTGTCATTACAGGCCCTAACACGGCGTGCTGAAGCTTTTAAGGGTGCCAGAAAAATTTGGCGTTCCCGCGCATGAGGCATACACGCAGAGGTCGCACCAACGCATAGTTGGTGAACACCGTCTGAAGAGTTCAAGTGGAAAGCTAAATAACGCTTGACTTCGCTGTCAGTTCTTCGCTCTTCGGGCAAGACAACCAATTGTTTTTTGTTTTTTTGTATTTGTTTAAGGACAAATGCGCTGGGCAGCAGTCGCGTCTCTAGTGGCCTTCTAACATTCCACGCGGGGGCCGTGCGCGCATGCGCCGTCGGAACTGTGACAGCACGACGGCGGCATCGGCGGCGCCGACGGCGGGAACGCAGACCCCGACTGCACCCACATTTGCTATCGCAAATAAAATCGAGCTCCTCAATTTTCCTCGTTCCCCTCACCGGCAAGCTCGCTTCACTGCGGCAATGGTCTGCGTGCGGAGAGGCCTCCTTCAGCAGTTCCTCTTTGTTGAGGCCGTGTTGTTGTTTGGCAGTGCAGGGAACGCGAACGCATGGACGATGTGATGTGTCTCCGCACTGAGTGTTCTTTGCCCTTTAAATAAATAAATAAATAAATAAATAAATAAATAAATAAATAAATAAATAAATAAATAAATAAATAAATAAATAAATAAATAAATAAGAAGTTGTTCCCGCATAATTTTTAACATTGTGTGGGCCTTCGCGTCGTATTGATTGCCTAAACGTAAGAACAAGCACACTACGGTAAGCATCAATGACAATAACTTACCAGCCAAGATATTTTGAGCAATCAATGCATTGCAGAAAAGCAAGTTTGTAGGATTTTTGACGAGTAAAAGAAAATAATACTGGCAGTTCCACCCGACTGGAGATTCAATTGACAGCGAGAGCAAGATATACTGTATCGCTTCAACTGCTCGGATGGTATTATTTAACTATGCGCGGGTGCGACTTGGCGCGGAACGCAGCACGCAAGATTACTCCCGGTGGGCGGCAGAAACAGCGCCCTGGCAGTTTCCAGGCGTCTCACGACGCCGGCGTGATGAGGATCGTCGCCAGGTGGCGTTACAGCTCGGTCGTGCACGAGATGAGACCGATGGGAAATCTTCGGCGCTAGTGAGCGCCTAGCGAAATAAATCGGTTGCTCTACCGTAACCGAGAGTAGATGTAAGCATGAAATGGTAACCGATAAAGGAGATTGGTTGAAGATAGTACTAGCCGCAATCTTAAGACGGTGTTGTGCATGTTCGCAACGGCACACCACACCCAACCACACCGCACCACACCAGGCCATACTGTCATCATCATCATCAGCCTGGTTACGGCCACTGCAGGGCAAAGGCCTCTCCCATATTTCTCCAACAACCCCGGTCATGTACTAATTGTGGCCATGCCGTCCCTGCAAACTTCCTAATCTCATCCGACCACCTAACTTTCTGCCGTCCCCTGCTACGCTTCCCTTTCCTTGGAATCCAGTCCGTAACCCTTAATGACCATCGGTTATCTTCCCTCCTCATTACATGTCCTGCCCATGCCCATTTATTTTTCTTGATTTCAACTAAGTTGTCATTAACTCGCGTTTGTTCCCTCACCCAATCTGCTCTTTTCTTATCCCTTAACGTTACACCTATCATTCTTCTTTCCATAGCTCGTTGCGTCGTCCTCAATTTAAGTAGAACCCTTTTCGTAAGCCTCCAGGTTTCTGCCCCGTACGTGAGTACTGGTAAGACACAGCTATTATATACTTTTCTCTTGAGGGATAATGGAAACCTGCTGTTCATGATCTGAGAATGCCTGCCAAACGCACCCCAGCCCATTCTTATTCTTCTGATTATTTCAGTCTCATGATCCGGATCCGCAGTCACTACCTGCCCTAAGTAGATGTATTCCCTTACCACTTCCAGTGCCTCACTACCTATCGTAAACTGCTGTTCTCTTCCGAGACTGTTAAACATTACTTTAGTTTTCTGCAGATTAATTTTTAGACCCACTCTTCTGCTTTGCCTCTCCAGGTCAGTGAGCATGCATTGCAGTTGGTCCCCTGAGTTACTAAGCAAGGCAATATCATCAGCGAATCGAAAGTTACTAAGGTATTCTCCGTTAACTCTTATCCCTATTTGTGCACTGCATTGGGCCATACTGTGCACTGGTTCATATGGACGCTGCACAACTAGAAGGAGAACACCGGCTGAAGGCCGCACGACAGGCACAGAAAGACGCCAGGTAGACGGAGCCCGCTGCCTAGCTAGAAGGACAATGCATTGAATTCTGTGGTCGTACGTGCCGGAACCACGATTTGATTTTGAGGCAAGCCTAAGTGGGGTACTCCGGATGAATTTTGACCACCAGGGGACCAGGACACACACACACACACACGCATACGCACAAATGAAATGACAGGCACAGTGCACGTCACAGATACACAACATTCGCCAGAACAGCCAACCACACATTCCAAAACAAGTATCTCATTGGGACCAGTGTCGGAGGGAGGTCAAATGGGGCTTCTCTGCCTGACGTACCTCCATAGGGCTGCGCAACTCCACGTGTCGAGTAGTACGCGCTGTGTATCTCGAGGCCTTTCATCGACATTCGACGCACAACTTAGCACTGCTCCTTCCAACGTGAATAATGGTCGGAAAGAATAAGCGTACAAGCGCAGAATCCGCGGACCAAGTCTTTCCGTACGCATCGAGCTTCTGGGGTTTCCAAGTTGGCGGGCGCCCGGCTCTACGAGCATCCGTATTAAATCGTCGTCTGCAAGTCGGCGCCCAGATTTGTACCACCATCTCCGCGGAAGCAAAGTCCCGGATCGAGGCTCCGACTCAAGTTCTGGTGCGCATCGATTCAGCGACGGCCATTTTTCGTCGAGATGCGATTCCCGCGCGAAGTCGACCAAGCGCGCTCTTCGTCGGAGGTGAGGAGGTCGGGAACAGGCTGCCGATTGCTCGGCGTCCTTACAGACGATGCGCAAGACTGTAATGTCGATTGGCGTCACCGAGGAACGTAGATGACCGGCATTACAAGAGCCAGGTATTCCACGAAGGGCAATACGTATAACGGAGAAGCTACAAGTGTTTGTTATTAATCAGCCGACTTGTTAACTGAGTTTGATACATCATAATTATTATTTAAGCGCGGTAAATTTACCGCAAAGGCCATAGTAGCGTTTTTTTACGCACTGGATATGATGAGGCTTACTAAGGCCCAGTACCAGACCTCTCAAATCTTGGCAGTCCAGAAAGCCTGCGAGAGGGCCTTCAGGTTTGGCCTGATGGTCTCCGAGTGGGCCTGGATAGGTGACGTTGAGTTTACTCGCGCCTACTGTGGACCGAAAGTTGTCTCACTCACTCACTCACTCACTCACTCACTCACTCACTCACTCACTCACTCACTCACTCACTCACTCACTCACTCACTCACTCACTCACTCACTCACTCACTCACTCACTCACTCACTCACTCACTCACTCACTCACTCACTCACTCACTCACTCACTCACTCACTCACTCACTCACTCACTCACTCACTCACTCACTCACTCACTCACTCACTCACTCACTCACTCACTCACTCACTCACTCACTCACTCACTCACTCACTCACTCACTCACTCACTCACTCACTCACTCACTCACTCACTCACTCACTCACTCACTCACTCACTCGCTGGACAGAGTTTAGCAGTCGTGAACAGCTCAGCAAGCCAATTACTAATAAATCACCGCGCTAATGAGATTTCGATCAAATCAGTATGTATTGCTTTTTTCTACGCTTGTACTCTCTGCGGTCAGAAACAGAGGTCTTTCAATTTTTCTGGCTATGGAATGATGTTAGGCTTTGCGGGGATCAGGTTGATAGCCCTCTCACGCAGGACAGCCTGCTGAGGAAACGGCTCTGGCGATCGAAAAAACGGCAAATCAGTCCTACGGAAGCCCAGGTGGTGGAAGAAGCTTCGTGGAAGGGAAAAAGACACTCGTCAATCTGAGTAACTTCGTGCGGCATTCGACTGGATTCCATCTCTCCTTCTTTTTTTCCCCTTTCAGCCATCCTCTTTCATAATCTTTGTGGAGGCAGTGGAGAGACAGGCGGCCTATGGCGCAATAGACATTCACGCGGGCGTGCCCGCTTGCTTGTTTGCGCTCGCGTTCACGGACTCTCTATACCGTTGGCTCAGCGACACCGATAGGCTAGCACCGCGGCCGGCTAAGAGTGGGTCATCCAACACTGGGTACACCAGCTTGTTCCCGGAGACAGCTTGTGCAATAGAACGGCGTAGAGAAGAGGGGGGGAGGGGAGGCGAAGCACCACAGAGTAAGGACGGGGGGTAGGTGGGGGTGGAGGAGGGGGGGGGCAAACAAGCGGGCATCGCCATCGCCAACAACAGCACGTAACCGTGTTACTCGGCCGGGGACCAACAGCGCGTATGTATGCGCAAGGAGTTGCGCAGGCCGGAGGCAAATCGAGTTCGCTCCAACTTGGGCGGGAGCAAATTGAATCGAGCATGCGAGCTAGGACGCTGTGTGGTAGGCCTAGCCAGGCTTCGAGTTGCGCCCAAGAATGCGCGCTCTTGCTGGCAAATTCGCGGTTTCGTTTGCTTCTTCTTTTTCTCTCTCTCTCTCCCTCTTTGCGGTCATCCTTCCTACTGTTGCATTCTTGCGGCGTCATTAACTGGGCTCGCCGAGTCCTGCGCGAGCACTAGCATCTTGCCTTCCGAGGGTCCCTCAACCTAAGGACACGTCCCTTTGTCTCGCTTTCTCGTTCTTCCGTTGCCCCTCCCCCTTCCGTTTTCGTCCCCCCTCGATTCCCTCGAGGTTTCACTCGCGTCTCGGAGGCGTAATGAAGGAAAACAGGCAAAGAAAGGGTAAGGTTGAGAGTACGGGAGAGAAACTAGTCCGGTTTGCCATTTTAAGAAAAGAAAGGCCAGGCCGGTTAACCAGGATTGTCCGCCATTTGCTACCCTGAAGTAGGGAAAGGCAATGACATGAGCATAAACTTGGCGGCCAGACTGAGTGGAACGTATTGAAAGGGTCCGTAAATACGAG
This sequence comes from Dermacentor albipictus, assembly GCF_038994185.2. Lineage (NCBI taxonomy): Eukaryota > Metazoa > Arthropoda > Arachnida > Ixodida > Ixodidae > Dermacentor > Dermacentor albipictus. The sequence continues at coordinate 100,731,821 of NC_091828.1, read as the reverse complement.
GAGAAGGGAAGTGAGATGGTAACGAGCACGTTCGGTTTGCTATCCTATACTATTGAGGGACTCGGGGGAAGGGTTGGGACAGCTGGAGGGAATACTATTGAGGGACTCGGGGGAAGGGTTGCGACAGCTGGAGGGAAAGTGCACTGATGCTTTTCGCTTACGCGGCCATTGTGTGTGTGCCGGCGTGTCGTCAGTCTGGGTCCTACTAGGCGCCGACTGTCTAGGCGTCGAGAGGAAGGCGTCGGGCCGGTCTAATCATCACCGGGAAACGAGCGATTTGATCAACGTAAAGAGCGACAACGTGGAGTAGAGGAATTCCCGCATTTGATCGTCGTGCGCGAGAATTCTCGAGACTCCCCATCTGCTTCGGCTGCGCTTCGCGGATCAAATTCAGATGAGCACGTTCGCCGCACTTCAGGATGTTAGCGGGCCCACGCTCCGAGAACAGAGAAATGCTGGCAGCTCCCTATTTGGCTCCATTTATAGGGATTATTTTACACCTGAAATACACTACTTTCGCCCTGTTAATGTCCGGTCGGAGAAACGTACTTCGTTTGGGGTGTAAATTAAATCTAAAGATGAAGTCAAATATGGCACAACGCTGCTACTCCTGAAAAGGCAAATCGCCAGTGCTCCTATGCTATTGGAACGTTTTCTCGTTGCTATATATAAGTATTACTCATCCCGTAGAGATTTCATATATGTTCTTCTGTAATGTCTATAGGATGTCCAAATACGTGCGGTGTCATGACCTAACATGTTTCATCGACTAACGGGTATGGGTACCCGGCAAGTAGCCTGTTCGGGTGTATATGCAGCCAATTAGGCGAAATCGATTAGTCTGAATAGCGAATTTTGTCGAAATACAGTAGATAGACTGTTTATAGCTTAATAGTAATTTGTGATTTTGGAACACGGTAGACTGCACTACGAGAAGTATACAGGCTGTCTAACACATTTTTAACGAGTTACACTTTTCTTAGAACACCAATTCAGCTAGAAGTCGAATTTCGTAGGCGAATTCACACACACACACACACACACACACACACACACACACACACACACACACACACACACACACACACACACACACACACACACACACACACACACACACACACACACACACACACACACACACACACACGCACACACACACACGCACACACGCACACAAAAGTTTTTTTCAGAGGCATGAAAGACATGTTTCGATCGGAAACCACTTCTTACGAATGGTAAAAAAGTAAGGAAGAACTCGGCCCAAGTTCCTTTTTCTTTTTCTTTTCCGCGAGACGCTCTACCCTCAAACTTCTGTGTCCGGTCCTATCCATATACCGCACCACGGTTTACTGTCGCTTCGTGGCTGCTTGTCCACCCAGCTATACTGTACTTCCGGCTTCACAACTTTTCGCATGTACGCTCTCTCTCTCCCTCCCCGCTCTCTCTCTCTTCCTGACTTCCCGGTGCATTGAACCCGTCGCATCGCGATCAGAATGCGTCGTTATCTCGAATATGCAGCGGCGACGACGAACGACTATACGGCAACGCGTACGCCTTGGTCACGCGGGAACCGCTCGCTCTCTACGCGAGTCCGTTTCATGCGCCTCCCCCAATGCCAGCGTGGTCGAACGTCAAACAACAAACGAGGCTCGCGATAGAACGAAACGGTGCTGTACAATAAAGAAAATGAGAAGGCAAAAGAAAAGCTGAATAGGACCACGCGTGCGAGGGCACGCACACACACACACGTGCAGACACACTCGCTGCAAACACACGCGCGCGGCGAGAGGAAGAAGCGAGGCACTAAACAAAACGACGGCCGAGTGGATGTTTCGCCGCACTGCGCTCGTCCCAGGCACGACCACGCAGTTACGCGCGGCGCGCGCCGTTCGAGGCCCGGCTGGTGGCGAACGAGACTCGACCCCTCCTCCTCTCTCCTTCGACCCCTCCCCCCCCCCTCCCGCAACGAGAATCGATCGACCCAACCGGCAGCAGTGCGCGCGAGCAGCAACCGACGGCACAGAGGGTGCGTGCATGGGTGAGGGAAAGTTCAAAGTGTTGAGGGTGAGAGGGGACGGAATGGTGAGGGGTCTTGTGACTTGTGTTTCGCTGCGTGACCTCGTGTGCACTCGCTGTGGTGGTCGACTCCGGGCAATGAAGTAAGCGGGTACGAAAAAAAAACCACATGAAAAAAAAAAGAGTGCCCGGAGTACCGTTACTCAGCTGTTGCTGGAGCAATAGAAAAAACTGCGAGATTTAGTTGTATTGTTGTTTGGTAGCTGCAGCTACACGGGATGTTCCGCCTACTAAAGAGAGCTCGCAATCCCATAATTTCTAGCTAGAAAATGAAAGTATAACTGAAAGCAGAGCGTCATGTACTATATATTCTTAAAAACATTTTACACCCTTTGGGGTTTATTTTGTCCCATAACAATAATCGCCATCTGTCTTGCCCGTATTTGCTTCCTTTAACGCTGTGAGCCCGGTACTTCCAAGTCACGAACGGCCTGCGCGTTATCAGCATGACGCAGCATTCTCGACAGGAAAGTAGCGAGTGCTGAGTTTTCAAGAAACGAAACACAAGCAAGGCAGATGACGATTATCGTTGTGGGTCAAATATACACTCCAAAAGGTGCAACTGTTTTAAGAGTGCATAATCCGAAATGGAGAGAAATGGGTGTAACTACCTAATGCACTCAAGTTGGGTTCTTGAACGTGCGCAGCAAAGGTGTTGGCTACACTACACCAGACTACAATACCCTACACTACACCGCACCAAATTTGCAGTTCGTTTTTTGCACTGCAACGCAATCCGAGGAACGCGGTCGCCTCAGCCAGGATTCGAACACGTCACCTCTAGCCTGCAGCGGCTGCCAAAGTAATCCAGTCACAAGAATAAAACGGAGATTCCAGAATGGTGCACATATAAAAAAATGGGAGGGGGAATGAGGGCGAGAAAGAAGGAGAGTCAGGTACGCACATCGGTGTGGCTGAACTCAGAAAGAACGCCGCTCGCAGAGACAGCCAGCAAGAGCAAGAAGCGACCCTTAGGCCTAACATCGTGTTCATCTCGCAGGCCCCAAGTCGTCCTTTCGACGACTACAAGAAGTTCTCTTAAGAAGAGAGAGGGAGAAAAAAAAAGAAAACAAGCCCCGCAAAAAGGGAGACCACGCTTCCCGAATAAAAGGGGAGAAGTGCTCACAAAGTGCACGCGTACGCAAATACGGAGGGGCTGGAACGAAATGGAAATAAAGAAATGGCTCCCACTGAGTAAGCAAACTGCTCGCTCGCGCTCGACGACGCGATTTTCATTCCACCGCCAGTGGGCGCCCCGCTGGGATCCCCCAGTAGTTTCAGCTCAGCCGCGTTTTAGTATCGTCTGTTTGTTTGTCTCCTGTTGGCCGCCATGGCGGCCCAGCTTTTGTCTACGCGATGGCTCGCTTTATTTTCCCGGCCGTTCGCTGGCCCCTTTCTCCTCCGCTCCGTGTGTTTTCTGTGTGTCTCTTTTGTTACCGGAAACCGTTTCGTTTCTTTTTTTATTTTGCACATCTCCGCTCCGAGCGAGGCCTAGGCGAGGAATATATACTGACGCGGTGGCCGAAAAGAACCGAGCTGGGCTCCGCGCGTTGGCCGTTGGCTACAACGCAAGCACGTGGCTGCGGACAAAAGCAGAAGTCGAGCCAAGCGCCGGTGCGCTGAGCCTTAATTACAGCCGCTGCTGTGGTTACAGCGCGCCGTCGTGGAGCTTCGGTTCTTCTCGGAAACTGGCGTTTGCTGGCCGACAGCCGACCACTCTTGGTAATGAGTCCGGCGACCCCTCCCCCATCCCCCCCCCCTCGCCAAAACCCAGCCTGCGGCACCAGAAAGTGCTATAACCTGGATGCTACAGTTTGTTCGCTGGAGGAGGTGGGGGAGGAGTGGTGGGGCGGGGGGCGTTGTGAGGAAGGGTACCAAAGCAAGCGACCTATTTCACTCTACACCAGTGGTATAGTGCATGCCGGTGCGTGGTTTGTCAAGTACCGGAAGGCCCGTGTACATATAAAAAATATATATTACCAGACTGCGACGACTCTTCGACTGCCGCAAGTCAGTAACTTCGAAAGAGTAGTTTGCACCGCCAATTCGTCAATACGTTTCGAGAGTCCCAGCTCATGTACTTTCGAAGCAGCACACACACGCACAACCGGAATAACTTCACTGCCACCGAAAGAACTGGAAACAACTCTGTGACATAACTAACAGCCTCCACCTACAGACAGAGCCACACGCTAATATTAGGTTAAAGAACGCACGTTATGAACGGAATGTTAAATAAATTTTTGGGCGATTGAAGCTTGTCCCAGATATTGAGGAACAATTGTTGAAAACAATCGAAGTATGACTACAGATACAATGGTGGCTTTGAAAGGGAGCAAGCAAGAGGTTTTGCAGTGTCACGTCCAGGGCTGCCAACCCTATAAAAAGGTATTCGTTACGATCTCGGGATTTTAGGCCTTGGTTAGGGCAAAACTGTAAGTAGAGAAAGTTTGTGAAGGAAATACAAACTGTTGTACTGCAGTAGCTTGCAGGGCAACGTCCTTCAAGCTTCAGCGCCGCCACTCCATTAGTTGAATACATAAAACGAGCTCGGCAATAAGCATAAACTACACTTTCGGAGTCTATCTGCATAAAGAACAAGTTTATCTCTGCGAAAAGTACATCGGCAAAGTGCACAACTGTATCCTTCAAAAATCTAGGGAAATATAGGGAATATATGCGATTTAGGGGAAAACTGGCTTCAGAGGTCGGCAGCACTGTATTGAAATACGCAGATCCAAACTTCCAGCGCACACGTCAAAATCGATGCAGAACGAGGCTTCCTCGAAGCGGTTATTCTACTGATATAAGGTCATTTGCAATGCACACAAAAGCCCTTTTGCTTTCGCCGTGTCCAGCATACAACTTCTTCGTACAACACCGTTCGCAAGCTATGCAAAAAGTGCTAGACCGATTCATCAAGCGCACGCTCAGTGTGAGACACCGACACAAGGATGTCGCGAGGAGAAAGGCGATGTTGTGTGACGCCTGTGGACGACACACATCTAAACACGTTCATAGATTCTGTACCCCCTGTGCCGCAGTTGTCAGATACTGCGCCACGGTATGTGTCACTGTATGTGTAACAAACGAGAAGAAAGGGCGTTAACCGAGGGGCCCGGTTTTTATTAGTCATATCATAGGAAGCCAACAAACACTGACACCAAGGACAACATAGGGGAAATTGCTTGAGCTTTATAAATGAAAATAAGGAGACGACAAGTTATTGGAAATTAAAGTGGATGAAAAAAACAATTTGCCGCAGGTGAGAACCGAACCCACAACCTTCGCATTTCGCGTGCGATGCTCTACCAGTTGAGGTATGTGTAACAGTGACACGTACCGATTATGGAGGACTGGCCAGGGATGAGCACTTATCCAGTGGCGCACACCCAATGGTCGAACGTATCACTTTGGTGAACGGGAGTCGGTGGACATGAAAACAGCGGTTTCACATCGTGCGCTATTACATCAAGGCGCCTGTACGCTTTATGGATGCCTATGAGGCGACGTTGTGCGTGCACGTTTCATGCCACGATTTATAGTTTAGGATAGGATAGGGATAACTTTAATAAAGTGCCGGCAAACGACGATTTAACGTGTCGTGACGCAGACCAAGCGTCGACCCGGGGTTATACTCTACTCTGCACTAGCCCAGTTGGGCCCGTTTGTAGTGGGTCATGAGGCTTGTGCTTTTCGAGCGTACCCCGGGCCTGTTGGACGGCCCATAGTTGTGAGTCCTTGTCTGCAGACTGCAGTGCACTTTGAAGTGACGACGCAGAATAGAAGCGCACTTAGTGCCACTGTTCTGCCAGTTAAAATTGCGTGCTGTATAAGCGGGGGCATTCGGGGTCGCACATACCATGTTACCCCATAACGGTGTAGCCAAATAACGAAACACTCGAGTAAAAAAAAATGTAGCCTTTGAATGTGATGCACTTTCTCATTGTGGTGAAATAATTTGAGTTCCAAAGACAGCCACGGACCGAACGTACACGTTAAGACGTTATGTGGTCACTAAATGTTTGGCTAAGCAAAACAGTGGCGCGATCAGAGGCTCCTGCCGTATCAGGGGCTCTTGTGGGTCAACATGCAGTGTTATATAAGTCGTTATGGTGGAGCCAGTCTCCCGTGCCCATTAGTCTGAAGCAGCTAGACTAAGTGCTGCGAGAGTTCGTACATACGATCAACTCAGACGAAAACCGGCGAAAAAGGATTCGTACACAACACAAAAGAAGCACGCGGGAGGAATGCTGGACTAACAGCGGAACTTTATCGTTGACGTAAACCCGCACCGTCTCACCAAACGCACGCTCCACACGAAGCAACGCCCTAATCGCTACGTGTTAAGCCTTTCAGCACATCAAGTTTACAATCACGATCACTATTCCACATAGGAACACTTCTTTTGAGCCACTGCCATTGACGGCACGGTAATGCGCGTCACTGTCACGCAGATGTCGAAGGCGTAAAAAAACGACATTTGCCAGAGAAAGTCTTGAAGCACGAGCGCAGCGACGACAGCTCCCGCTGCAGTGTGAGTTTCGGGTACTGTCTGTAGTGTGCATTTTGCAGGGCTCGCGAGATTCTTTGCTTTCCGTCATCACTACAGTGCAGCGCCTCACCACATCGAAGACTTAACAAAAACTGCGTCTACTCTACTGAACCACAACCATCATCTCTGAACCATCATCTCTGAACCATCATCTACTGAACCACAAGAGAGAGAGAGCTTAATTATTAAGCGTAAACGTTTAGTTATTAAAGAGATTAATAAAGATAAAGAAAAAGAAAGGAAGTCTCAACTGCGAGGATTTTCTTTCGAGCAATGCGTATGGGTTTCCTTTGTAGCAATTGCTACGATTGGGTGAATGCCTCATTATCTCTTCATTAATTACTTCTCTCCACCTTGCGGGTTTCCGCAGAACTATTACGTCAGACTTTTGCCTTTGCTTTTTGTTGTTGGCAAATTCGACTTGGTCCTGCCATCTGCTAGCCACCTGTTAGATTAGATGGTAGTCGCATATGATGCAGGACAGGCTTCGAGTTAATTGCCACCAATTAGTGCAACCAGGAAGCATAAATTGCTATCGCAATTGGGCTTACACAAGTAGGAGTCACGTAAGACAGAGCCATATCACTTGACAAGAGCCAGCGGAAACAATAAGTTGAAATCGCTATCGCAAGCAAAACGTTGTGAGAATACACATCGCAGTCACATATGACATATAAAGAATGTAGTTAAAGTCACACGAATCAGTGAATAAACTAAGTAGAAATGGCTCTCGCTAGTAGGGGAGGGGGGGGGGGGGGCTTTGTGAGACTACACATCTCGGAGTCACGTATGACACAGAAAGCGCTTCAGATAAAGCGACACGGATTAGCGCAAGGATTAGGTGTAAGTTGCCATAGCCAGCAGATTCTGTGGGACTACACATTTCTGGAGTCACATATGACACACGAGAGGCTTCACATATGGCGCTTCAGGAAACAGTGCAAACCTTTGTACGTTGTCGCCAGTAGAAGGGACGACTGCTCTATGCGGAAACGTGAACCGCAAGACGTCTCCCGCGTAGTATCGCGGCTGAAGCACGCCGCTCTATCGACTAAATGAGTTCGAACCGGCGTGGAAAATAGGCGCGAGGTCCTATTTGAAAATACTCCGGGGCCGAGGTAATCAAGATGGCGGTCACGCGAGGCCTCAGTCGAGGGGGGGGGGGGTGATCTGCCACCGCTCGAGTTTTCACCGGTTTCTCAGCGTGTATTGCACGTTCTATCTTTAGAAGCACCGCCCGCCTCCCTGCTTCACGCGAAATTCGCCACCACGGCTTTGCGCTGATGAAGCCATTACAAGTTGCTTTGCCGAAACTAGATAATACACGTGTACCGTGTGACAAAGCTAACGTTAGCCAAGCTCTCGAACGAAAAAACAAGATTTGAAGAACGCGCGGTACAAGATGTAATTAAAGACGCACGGTGTTGGCTCGTCAGAGGTCTGACGACCGAACGCCGTAAGTCCTAAAACCGCATCTTGCACTAACGTTAGCTGGGACAACCTTTAGAGTGTCGACGGGCTTTTGTCGGGCCCATTTGGCGGGTTCAAGAGCAGCTAAAAAATACGATGATTCTTTCTTTGTTTTTTTTTTATAATGACTACTCTCTCGGTTGCTCTCTCGGAACGAAACAACCTTCACGGGTTGACTGTGTTCATTACAGATTGTAATTTTGATTCTGCTACGTGCTATAGCAGCAACGAGAACATTCTTTGTGCCTTGGTGTTTTCTTTGGGGGGGGGGGGGGGGGGCGTTTCCTTATTTTATGTTGTGTCAAACTTTGCACCTACCGATATTTTATGCTGCATCCTCTGGTGCCTGGGTTCGTAAATTGTATATCGCTTCTCAATGTGGCACATCAGTTTGCCTATAGCGGCCTACCCTTCTGAACTACCGTGTTTCCTGACGTCTAAGCGGTTAACAAATAAAACTGGTTTGCCCTAGCTGATTGAAATGGGCCCTACTTTAGACGCATCCGACTGCATTTCCTCGGATCGTATACCTATAGAGCCTTTGTTACCGCAGCGGCTACCCCCGAAGAGACGAGCCCAATTTCCGTGGACTATGGTTGGCCGTGGCGTTCACCAATGGCTACACGCTCTCAGCGCCGGGAATTGCTGACAATCCGCGCGTGTGACCGCTTTGGGTGAACAGGAAGCTGTCGATCACACTCGGACCGCAGTATTTAATTCGGAGGCGCTCGCTAGCCGCTGTGCCCGAACAGTTGGATCACTGAGGTTTCTGTCGGAAAAGATGCTTCGAACGCGAATGATAATCCCAGCAGAGGACCATAAAAAAGACAGTATTACCCACACACACACACACACACACACACACACACACACACACACACACACACACACACACACACACACACACACACACACACACACACACTCACACACACACACACACACACACACACACACATATATATATACATACATATATATATATATATATATATATATATATATATATATATATATATATATATATATATATATATATATATATATATATATATATATATAGTCATATCATCAGAAGCCAACAAATAAAGATACCAAGGTCAGCACAGGGGGGAAATCACTTGTACTTATTAACGGCATTAAAGAAATGAAAGTAGATGAAAAAGCTTTCCGTAGGTGGGGAATGATCCCACGTCTTCGCATTATGCTTGCGAGGATCTAACAATTGAGCTACTTGTGTATATATATATATATATAAACGGGAAGAAAGGGGGTTAACCGAGGGACCCGATAATTATTAGTCATATAATGAGAAGCCAACAAACACTGACACCAAGTACAACATAGGGGAAATTGCATGTGCTTAATAAATAAAATAATGTAATGATAAATTAATGGAAATTAAAGTGGATGAAAAAACAACTTGTCGCAGGTGGGAACCGAACCCACAACCTTCGCATGTCGCGTGCGATGCTCTACCAATTGAGCTACCGCGGCGGCGTTTCCCCATCCACTTTCTTGGGTATTTATGTGTACTAGTAGAACCCTGGGAGTGTTAGCCAGCGCCCCCACTCACAGACCTTGGCGGCGGACGTGGAACGTCTTTTTTGCCGCAGGCGTCACGAGAACGTGATCTTTTCGGGTGAAGGCAACTGGTCAATAAACCCACATATGCTACCTGAAGGCATCAATGTTGCCGGATTCGAGACCCTCGTTAAGTAATAAACGGGAAGAAAGGGGGTTAACCGAGGGACCCGATAATTATTAGTCATATAATGAGAAGCCAACAAACACTGACACCAAGTACAACATAGGGGAAATTGCATGTGCTTAATAAATAAAATAATGTAATGATAAATTAATGGAAATTAAAGTGGATGAAAAAACAACTTGTCGCAGGTGGGAACCGAACCCACAACCTTCGCATGTCGCGTGCGATGCTCTACCAATTGAGCTACCGCGGCGGCGTTTCCCCATCCACTTTCTTGGGTATTTATGTGTACTAGTAGAACCCTGGGAGTGTTAGCCAGCGCCCCCACTCACAGACCTTGGCGGCGGACGTGGAACGTCTTTTTTGCCGCAGGCGTCACGAGAACGTGATCTTTTCGGGTGAAGGCAACTGGTCAATAAACCCACATATGCTACCTGAAGGCATCAATGTTGCCGGATTCGAGACCCTCGTTAAGTAATAAACGGGAAGAAAGGGGGTTAACCGAGGGACCCGATAATTATTAGTCATATAATGAGAAGCCAACAAACACTGACACCAAGTACAACATAGGGGAAATTGCATGTGCTTAATAAATAAAATAATGTAATGATAAATTAATGGAAATTAAAGTGGATGAAAAAACAACTTGTCGCAGGTGGGAACCGAACCCACAACCTTCGCATGTCGCGTGCGATGCTCTACCAATTGAGCTACCGCGGCGGCGTTTCCCCATCCACTTTCTTGGGTATTTATGTGTACTAGTAGAACCCTGGGAGTGTTAGCCAGCGCCCCCACTCACAGACCTTGGCGGCGGACGTGGAACGTCTTTTTTGCCGCAGGCGTCACGAGAACGTGATCTTTTCGGGTGAAGGCAACTGGTCAATAAACCCACATATGCTACCTGAAGGCATCAATGTTGCCGGATTCGAGACCCTCGTTAAGTAATAAACGGGAAGAAAGGGGGTTTGTTGGCTTCTCATTATATGACTAATAATTATCGGGTCCCTCGGTTAACCCCCTTTCTTCCCGTTTATTACTTAACGAGGGTCTCGAATCCGGCAACATTGATGCCTTCAGGTAGCATATGTGGGTTTATTGACCAGTTGCCTTCACCCGAAAAGATCACGTTCTCGTGACGCCTGCGGCAAAAAAGACGTTCCACGTCCGCCGCCAAGGTCTGTGAGTGGGGGCGCTGGCTAACACTCCCAGGGTTCTACTAGTACACATAAATACCCAAGAAAGTGGATGGGGAAACGCCGCCGCGGTAGCTCAATTGGTAGAGCATCGCACGCGACATGCGAAGGTTGTGGGTTCGGTTCCCACCTGCGACAAGTTGTTTTTTCATCCACTTTAATTTCCATTAATTTATCATTACATTATTTTATTTATTAAGCACATGCAATTTCCCCTATGTTGTACTTGGTGTCAGTGTTTGTTGGCTTCTCATTATATGACTAATAATTATCGGGTCCCTCGGTTAACCCCCTTTCTTCCCGTTTATTACTTAACGAGGGTCTCGAATCCGGCAACATTGATGCCTTCAGGTAGCATATGTGGGTTTATTGACCAGTTGCCTTCACCCGAAAAGATCACGTTCTCGTGACGCCTGCGGCAAAAAAGACGTTCCACGTCCGCCGCCAAGGTCTGTGAGTGGGGGCGCTGGCTAACACTCCCAGGGTTCTACTAGTACACATAAATACCCAAGAAAGTGGATGGGGAAACGCCGCCGCGGTAGCTCAATTGGTAGAGCATCGCACGCGACATGCGAAGGTTGTGGGTTCGGTTCCCACCTGCGACAAGTTGTTTTTTCATCCACTTTAATTTCCATTAATTTATCATTACATTATTTTATTTATTAAGCACATGCAATTTCCCCTATGTTGTACTTGGTGTCAGTGTTTGTTGGCTTCTCATTATATGACTATATATATATATATATATATATATATATATATATATCCCTACCTTTCTTTCTTTCTCTCTAATAACTTACAAGCGACCTAAGGAATTGGTGAACGGATCAATGAACGAACGAGTCAGTCAAGTCAGACAGCCAGTAAATCAATGAGCCACACGTGGCGTGAAACCGGAGACTGGTTTCTCGCGTGATGGAGCCCCCTGCGTTGAGGCGAAGCAACAAGAACTCAACGAAACGCTTTCCGAGTGGTGTTTGCCCGTAGCTCATTGCGCAGCAGCAGCAGCAGCAGCAGCAGCAGCAGCTGCGGCAACAGCGCGAGGCCTTCATTGAAAATCAATCCCACGTTGCGGCACGCACGCAAAGGGAAACTTGGGTCACGTGTCCCGGACGTGGGCCCGCTCTCGGGCCAGCCGCAATCTCGCCTTCGCCGCGAAGCGAAAACCGGCGCGATTGTCGAGTAAATTCTGCGGGCGGCTGAAACAGGACAGAAACCACAATGACGGTGCCCCGCCTTACTTCAAAAAATTCTCAACAGCTTTCTTTTTTTTCATTGACACTCATTAGAAAAGGCGCTCTCGCATTCGCCGCGAAGTTAAAGCCTTCGCCGCGAAGCGATAACCGGCACGATTGTCGAGTAAACTCTGCGGGCGGCCGAAACACGACAAAAACCACAAAAACGGTGCCCCGAATTAGTTCAATAAATTCTCAACAGCTTTCTTTTTAGTTTTCATTGACACTCATTAGAAAAGGCGCTCTCGCCTTCGCCGCGAAGCGATAACCGGCACGATTGTCGAGTAAACTCTGCGGGCGGCTGAAACACGACAGAAACCACAAAGACGGTGCCCCGCCTTAGCTCAATAAATTCTCAACAGCTTTCTTTTTTTCTCATTGGCACTCATTAGAAAAGGAAGCCTGATACGAATCGCGCGGGATAAAAAAATAAGGACGGAGGAAAGAGAGACAAGAATGTTAGCGCATCGTTCGTGCACGTTATTAGCATAGCTTTATTACCATCGTCGTTACTAACGTTTGTTCAGGTTATTATTACTCATTTCTTTTTTGCATATCAACAGCTGCGTAACCGCAGAAGTGAACTCATCGGGAATTCAACGAAAGCTAGCTAACGCCCCCTGGCACGCGCAAAACTGTTTGCAGAATGTCTTTTTTTTTCAGGACGTGCAGCAACTCGCTAACTTGCACCCGCCTTTTTTTTTTCTTAACAAGCCCGCTATAACGGTTAGCCGGTAACTTCGGTTTTCGGTTCCGTAACTCATTCTTTCATCGCTCGCATTACTGCTTTTAACGGTTCATTTGTTTGCGGAACGCGAATCCACGCCGTCGTCCGTCGAAGAGAGGTCATTACGGGCTAATCACAAACACTTCTGCCGAAGTTTTAAATAACACGCAGGGGTATTTGAAGGAGACGCGGATTTCTCGCTCGGAATTAGCTGTAGCGCGTGAGCATACCTTCACTTTCTTTTTTTTTTCGCACAGACGCGCGCTTGAAGTTTCAGTTTATTAGGCAGTTTTAGCGGAGCGTTTATGGTCCGCGCCCAGCTCAGACGGGGCTATCCTGACAATTTGCGTACAGCGCCCCAAGCGGAACGCTACGGTGGGAACACTAATGCACGTTCGCACAGGGCTTACTCCGGTAGCGGAACGGAAAAAGCTGCACACGTTCTGCTGCGGGCGTTCCAAAAATTCACTGCAGCTACAAAACCGAATGAGCAGAGCGTTGGGGTGCCTCTACTTGGTTTCTTTTGTCGTCTTACAGCCAAGCTGAGATCGCGTCGCTGGCGTCTCTGGGAGACGTGCTTGTTAAATAAACAAAAATGACCAACCCTTCCCCTACCGGAAAATGGGAGCAAGCGAAGCTTTTCCTGCGCGCACCTGACTTTCGTCACGGCTAAGTAACCCACAGGTAACGGTGCCGGATTGCTTCGGCCTTCCGTTCCCTCAGCCAGGGATCTTCTGCTCGTTGCTGTAGGATCGCCTGGGTTCGAGCGGCTCTTAAAGACTGGATCGACGCGCCGACGGCGTGCCCTTTCACGGGCGAGTTCTCGCCGCCGCTCATCAAACGCTGCCAGTTCCTCGGCAGAACGCACAACGTGTGGCCGTCCCATCCGTTTTCCGAGTCTGAACTGAACGGAAACGAAGCCGGCGCAGCGCGCGCGAAACCCTTTCCCGCCCTCTCTCACTCCGGCGGAAGCGAAACGGCTCTGATTGGTTGCGCGCGTGCCGTGAGCGCGCGCCTAGGCAGCTGGAATCGTTGGTAATGACTCACGTTCCGGTGCCGGCGCAGCTGTCAACTCATCAAACCGCCCTTTCCCGCAGCTGCTCAGCTCGGCAAGCGAGTGGTTTTTTTTTGCGTAACCACGACAACGCCACTTGTGAGCCAATAGAAGCTTCGCTTGAACAATTGACGCAGTTTATGCAGCCACTGCGTTAAGGGCCCGGTGTCGCAGAAGAACCGATGTCGGCGTCGGCGCCGGATGTCCTGTGAGCGAAAAACTGCCCTGCATATGCCATACGGCACTAAAGTTTGTCTTCTGTCACTAGAGTTGCTCATACCTCCTATTGTATACTTTACAAAGTTATTACTCGGAATTTTGAGAATGACAGCCCACAAACAAATGTCACGAAACAAAAACACCGACAGCGCATGTCTTTTATGTCGCATCTTCTTACACTGAAATACTAAAAGTGCGAAAGAACTGCAGAAGATCGGCTCAAGCAGGAGGCCGCGTTTCTACAAGAAAGCTCGGCTTTGTGCATAGCGTTCGCCGCCAGCGTTTCCCGGTTAACATTACGGTAACATAAGCCGCAGTTGCCGGGAAGCGTGAGAAGCGATCAGGGATCTTTGAATGCTATCGCGTGCCGGTTCTTAAATTTAGGCGAAGTTTAAGCGTCCTCCCAATTTTCACTACTTTCTCTGGCATCGTAACGTAAGGGCAGGAAAGTAAATAATGAAAGGTGAAAAATGGTCCTCCACTCGAGCGTACAGAACGAACCTACACAAGCTTCAAATACAAAGCCACAAAAAAAGAACAGCCGGAGCTTTAGATGTTTACGTTTCTACAAAAAATTACCCTTATTATGTGTTTATCGTTTACTTTTCCTGTTGCACGTTATGAGGAGTTACTTTTGCAAATCAATCTTACAGCTAGAGGGCATTGTGCTTTCTCCACAAATGCTAAGGCAAAACATCCAAGGTTTCTTTGCGACCCTCCCCCCACCCCCTAATGATAGTAAGTCAACTTGGATTGTTAAAATATAATTTCAGAAACTTCTCGGCGCCTGTTTCATGCATAAAAAAGATTTAGTTTAAAAAGCAAATCGCGTCTGAAGGGTCCGCATGTCTTCAGCGCAATTCATTTCTCCCACCCCGAGCGGGGAGTGGTGACGTTTCATACGCCACCACTCGGCCCTTCCTTTACTGCCGTCGGCGAGTAAAACGGTGCCCGACAGATGGCGCCACTTCCCTTTTTGCGCAAAACGCAAACGTGTAGCCTTGGAGAATCCGAGCCAAGCCGTGGCGTTTGAATTCGCCGCTGCAGCTGCTCTTGGTCAAGTGGCGTGGACCGTTCGGGCATCCCCCGTACAGTCTGTGCGAGTTTCGCAAGCCTAGAAAACCAGTGCAGCGTTACGCGATAACGAAACCACTGAAACGTGACAGCGCAGTGTGACGCAAAGTCGAGTGAAAACGAAACCTTTCAACCGTCCGCGTCGTTGTCAAGGGTAACGCGAATGAGTTTTTTAGAGCGCAGCTCTTTGGCGTCCGTTCCTGGGTTTCGCGTCGTCGTCGGCGTTGTCGTCGTCGGCGTCGGCCTCGTAACCAGCTCGCCGACGAATCTGCTGCTCCGCCGCCGCGCATGCGCGCTGTCGGCTCTCCGGGCGAGGGAGGATGATGGAAGGGAGGAGGAGAGACTGTGGAGGATGGCTGGCTACACAAATGGCTCTTTGGCGTCCGTTCCTGGGTTTCGCGTCGTCGTCGGCGTCGTCGTCGGCGTTGTCGTCGGCCTCGTAACCAGCTCGCCGACGAATCTGCTCCGCCGCCGCGCATGCGCGCTGTCGGCTCTCCGGGCGAGGGAGGATGATGGAAGGGAGGAGGAGAGACTGTGGAGGAGGGCTGGCTACACAAATGGCTCTTTGGCGTCCGTTCCTGGGTTTCGCGTCGTCGTCGGCGTTATCGTCGGCCTCGTAACCAGCTCCGCCCCCCTTTCATCCCCCCAGCGCTAGCAGCGACCGACTGATACCGCTTTCGTGAGTCCGCTACCGCACTCACGAAAGACGTCGTGCACTTCCTGCAACTCGCATTAACCGTCCATCGATCCACACCGATGTTAGTAGTGGGGGACTTTAATGTTGACATAAAGACAAACAGCAATTTCCTAACACTTATGCGGGAGAACATCCCGTTCCTCTCGCTCGTAACGCGTCCCACGGCTGTGACAACCTCGCGAGGCACTTGTATAGATCTCGTCTTTGAGAATCAAGCATTGGTGTACCAAGTCGAACATATATCAGTCTATTTCTCCGACCACAAAGCTTCCTTCATGACTGTCAAGAACTGTTAGTGGAGTCTTTGTTAAAGGAATACGTGTGAAAAATAAAAAAAAAATTCTGTGATAGCGCATACATGTGTTGCTCGATTTCTTTACCTCAATCTATCGAAAAGGTGAAACAGCTTATTTGCTGCGCTCAAATTTCGCATTAGGAAGTAACGTAATCGTCGGTAATTTTTTTTCTCTCGACATCGCATAGAACGCGACAAGTAGTATTTTCTTCTGCATTATAATGCAATGCGATTCTTTCTTTGTTACCAGTGTTTGAGTACTAGTGACAGACTCATAATGAGGAGTGCTACGTCATCGGGCTAGTAGTTGAATGTCCAGGGCAGTCTCAAATCGTGTCGTGCATTTACCCCAGTTTCTGGATTACGAAAGCTGCGTTCGCATGACGAAATAGTCATTCTCGAGCACTAATCTATCACTTTACCTTAACGTAATATGTACCCTTTGTGTTCCTTTAAATAACTAAGCCTGGTTGTAGGCGGAACTAGGCCTAACGCGATAGGGTAGGTTAGCCTCTTCGAGAACAAGTCATTTGAGCAGCTAGTACTAATGTGGAGCTTTGTGGAGCGTCCGCAAATGGCTGCGGAATGTTTTTCGCGGTCACCTTGACAAAAGACTGCACCGACAATGTAGCGATTTCTTTCGTTTGATTCTATTCCTTTGTTATCGTCCACCGCTCACCACCGTGCGATCCTGGTGATAAGAAAGGTAAAGCAAGCTTCGGACCACTTGACCACTGGCGTCAAGAGGAGAAAGAATTGGAATATCATGCTTACGTTATTCTGGTCTTGATTGTTATTGGGCACCCGATGCTGATTGTCCTATTTTAGACATCTTGTTATTATTTCAAAAATTTTTTGTGGCCTTCACGGGACTTCACTTTACAACTTTAATGAAATTTTACTCCAGAATTTTCGATTTATGACGGAGTTCAAGAAAGTGCGCAACAAGGACTTTCGTGACCACTTCTATGAACATAGCTTTTAGATGTTACGTAGCCGAAAACACAGGTTACATGCAGACAAAGCTGTTCACAAAAAAGTATATTGATAGTCAACATATTGTCTAATTTTATTTTTATAGTAGAACGTCGAGGCAAGCTAGAGCATGAATGCTTTCTGCTGTCTCCTTTTTGCAGTCTGTTGGGCGAGAACGAGTAGAATGGTGAGCAATTTCCGGTTCTGGTCGCGAAAATTCCGGCCGTTTATTTCGCTTCTGCTTCTTTCCCCTCGTATTTTCTTGCTCTGTATTAGGAGTACCGCGTTTCGAGAATATCTTGCCCTTCCTACAAGAGTAATAATACACCGTTAGAAAAAACATCTTTTTAGAATTTTGAGTCGATTTTGCGAACTACCAGAAGTCGTACGTTAGCAACAACGTGAGCTGAAAGTGAAACTCTGAAGGTCCACAAGCATTTCCAAGTCGGGTTCTTTACGAAAATTGCAATAAAAATTATGCTGTGTTCCTACTCGCATTCGGTTGTGTTATGCTAACTTTCTGTTGACAAGTAATCAGGGGACATACCTAATTTTGTAATAAAGACCTTCAACTGCTGCCACACTCATCACAGAGATTACACAGGTCTGGAGAAGGTTGCGCGATGGCCACTGCATGAAGAATTTGCGTGTTTCGTTATGAAAATTTTGTGTTCTTTCAACCAACTCTTCGTTGCCGTAGATCGACTTATGTTGAAAAGCCATTGAACATATTGAATGATTGAAACATCAGCTGATTTTTGAGTCCTCACTGACTCAAAAAGGAAGTCCACACACTGCCTAAGAAAGTGTACACTGAGATCATCGAATGCAACTCTTACCTAAATTGTTATAATAATTATGTAATCTGATGACGCTTGTGCATGTGTGTGCATGCATACTGTGAACGTTCCTTCCTCCCTTCTTTATTTTCCGCTTCCACGATGCAGGTTAGCTAATCAGGTTCAGCCTAGTTAAATTCTGGGGCTTTACGTGCCAAAACCATGGTGTGACAGGTTGTAGTTGGCGACTCCAGACTAATTTGGACCACGTGGGGATCTTTAACGTGCATCGAATGCACGATACATTGGCGTTTCTTTTTTGCATTTCGCCTCCATCGAAATGCGGCCGCCGCGGTCGGGATTCGATCCTGCGCCATCGGGCTTAGGAGCAGTTGAGCCTAGTTAGCTTTCTGTGAAGTGTGTTGACGAAATTTGCGTTGTCTTAAGCTCATGCACCCATTGGCTGGATGACTGGTTAACAGCTGATAAGAAACAAACAAACAAAAAGCAAAGAAACTAGCTAATCGACTGACTGACTGACTGACTGACCGACCGACCGACCGACCGACCGACCGACCGACCGACCGACCGACCGACCGACCGACCGACCGACCGACCGACCGACCGACCGACCGACCGACCGACCGACCGACCGACCGACCGACCGACCGACCGACCGACCGACCGACCGACCGACCGACCGACCGACCGACCGACCGACCAATCAACTTAGTTACTAACGACTTGTTTATTGAGAGGGGCGGTAACAACGACACGACACTTCCCACTGCTTAAGGAGTCGGAGACGCTGAGCAAAGAGAGAGATAATTTAATTGAAAGAAGGCAGAGAGGCCGGCCTGAGCTAAGATGCTCTAACCTGCTACTCTGCACAGGGGGAGGGGGAACGGGGGCATAAAGATGTGATGAGGGATGATGATGACATAGCAAGAAGGATGCGCAAAGGTGAAAGCAAGTTCAGCACTCTCATACGCTGAGCAAAAGAAAGCTAAGCACTCTTCTGACGCATCAGTGTCAAGGCGTCTATTGCTAGAGCAGACGCTGAGTATTGCTAGAGGGTCCCGGTAAAATATATGCAGTCTTTTCACATGGCGCTTAAACTGCGCTGGCGTCTGGTCGAAGTCTGCGATGATCATTCGCAACGTTTTCCTCATCACTGGGGCCGTTAACGAGCTTCGTCTAATTAGGAGAGTCTACTCCCCGGCGAAATTCAATTGCCTCACGCGCACTTTCCTCTGCCTCCTAAACACCTGCTTTTTTGTTCTTCTCTTCTCACTCTGCCCTTCGGTAATATCTTCAGGTCGAAACACATTTCGTTTTTTTTGTCGTCTCGAGTTGTTTCTACAGTTCGAACTTTTTAATGAAATACCACAGGAAAGTTCGTTAAGGAAAAGAAAAAAATAATGAGCGGCGCTGTAATTTCTCCTTAATTAAAATTCTTGGCTCTCTGCCCGTATAATTGCTCGTTAAAGAAACGAATAAACGTCCAGCGGAGCGTGAGCGCTTGGCTGAGAGAGAGTCGGCGGCTATATTCGAGTGGACCCCTTCCCCCACCCTCCCGGTTGCGTGCTTTAATGCGAACGTAAGTTACGAGGTTTGTTGGCGTCGATAATAACGGCTGATGCACGCCCCAGAACATAGCACCCTTTTCATTCGCGCATTCTTCTTTCTTTTTTTTTGAGAATTATGCTTCGCGATATCGCTGCCAAGGCAAAAGCCGCGCTATGACTGCGAGGCCCTTTTATCAGGTAGCTGCGCAAATGGACGTAGACGCAAATATTTGAACATCCACGCCCGGTGTCGAGTCAGAGCTGTGCTATTTCCTTTATCGTTCTCTTGGCGTAGTCTGACGTAGGGTAGAGGGGTGAGCTATGACGGTGGAGCCATTATCCCGAGCTAAATGCATCGACATGTTCTCCATTCACGCCCCTATGCACTCAGTTGCCCTGTGCCCGCCCGCTACGCCCGCTATATAAGCATATCGTCTCCGTGCATGAAATTCAATTGCACTTCAATAGATAGTCTACAGAAGGCAACATGAAGTCTGTAGGAGCACGTCACAATTATTAGGACTGCTCCTGTAAGGGCGTGGTCGCTCCGTCTTTCTCGAAAAAGATGCACGGTGTTCGACTGGAGCCCAACAAGCTTTCTACGAAACGCAGGAGAATGTAAACAGGAACTCAACAGAATCTCTATAGTGACTTTGGTAAAGACTATGCGTACTGCATGTACAGGCTGACACTGCTTGTGTCCGGTGTCTAGACGCAACTGGCATTAAACGAACGCTCGATCTCTGTGTAATGGTACCTGCGCCTATTCGAAAATCAATATGAAGTCAATGTGAAAATGTTGTTGGATTTGTATTGACTATGTGTTACTTCCAATTCACTTTCTATTGAGACGTAATTGAATTTAAATTATGTTTGCTATGGCATGCTTGCATTGTTTGGTGTGTTTGTGTTTAGTTTCGGCGTTTATTATTTCGCTTCCTGGTGTGTCCAACAGTAAAACAAATGTTGTTTCCAGACGTAAACGCTAGTGAGTGGTCTACATACATTTGTATTTGAAAAGAAAAGTAGGGTGCTAACTGTTTCTGCCACTGCATGGGCGGCTGGAGCTTTGTCAAGTTGAGAGAGAGTAGCTTTTTCCTCAAGCCGGCCGTTCTCTTTTCATAGTGTACCTTGTTAGGGAGATAAAAAAATATTGACTCACCACCACGGCCCTGCGAAAATCTATGTCCAGCGAAGCTGTGGAAAACCACCACAACAGCTGCTGAGGGGGGGGGGGGTATTCTTTATAAATTCTAAAGCATTACATGGCCCCTGAAGTGTAAAATCAGACGTTGACAACTGATGGTGCCGAAACCTATGTGACCAAGGGGTGACATCAGGTTTGACATGCTGACGTAGCGTGATTACGTCATCCCGCACAACGTCGCGAGATGACATCATGTCAAACGTTACGCTACGCGATAACGGCATCTTCGCGTGACGACGTCACCCGATGACGTCACGCGGTCACATCATCGTCAAATGATGAGCGCGCCTGAAGAGGTCATGTGGTGCCTCTTGGAGAAGCAGCCAACTGTGAGTTTCCCGCTTCTTTGCACTGGCTCCGGGATCGGCCCACGTTTTCGTGTAAGCACGCCGCCGTGAAACATTCCGACCAATTGGAGACTAACCGCTTCCCCGTAAAAGTTGGGACTGCAGTATCATGTATGTTTTTCGCAAGGCCAGGACTCGGTCAATAGCTTTATTTCCTAGCTGTCTCTTCCTTAGGGAAATCGCTATAGAGGTTATGCTGCTGTATATTGGCTAGTTGCTACCTTCAGTAGACTTTGTCTTGATATAAAACTGACTAACATGCATTAGTTTTGAGAAGGTGTCAAGCTCAGCAAATACCATTTACATTTTTAGCAGCTGCCTATACGCATGAGTACGTATAACGCAATGTTTTTTTCTCAACGTCTTCACAATCGCTGAAGTAACTGTACAAATTGCGTCATGTTTCTATTGATTATTTGTTTGTTGCGTTTCAGTACACTTAACATTGAAATGCAATTAAACATCGCACACAACTTTTGCAAATGTTGGGGTCATCGAATAGAGCTTTTCGCAACTGTCTCTTTCTTATCAAAGCCGCCATAGAGATGACGTATCTTTATCGAATAGTTAGCACTATGAAAAAGCTTTGCTTTGAGATAAATTTTAATATATTGCTTCATTTTTGCAAGCGTAGCGCTCGGCAAATAAAACATTTTTTTATAGCAGTGTTGTTATAACATGCGTGTTTCTTTTTCGCAGTTCTTTCTCACTGGTAAAAGTCGTTATTGAAATCCTGTCGTGTTTCTGTTTACGATTCGTTGCTTTTCGGTCAACTTTCTCTTCAGATGAAATTCGACATCGCAGCTGATCTTTTTTTTTTGCGAGGGGCTGCAAGCTTACAGTACTCCATTCGTTGCGTTCTCGCTCGAGTCGCCTCGGCTTCGTGCTGATCTCGAACAAAAAAAGAAAGGCCACCTCGTAAACCGCGCAACAGAGCGCGTCTTTGCACGGCGGCACACCCGGTGACAGTTCTCGCATCAGACACATAATGGAGCACGACGACAATTTATGGTAATGCGCTGTCAGACCTGAAGCAGATAAATGAATCCGGGACGCCCGCGAACACAAATCGGAACCGCGAGCTGCCGGAACAGCCGATGGCGCCATCTACAGCGAGAGCGCATGTTAGACTTCTAAGATGTTCATTTTTGTTTCTTACTCTTTTTGTCAGGTTTATAATGAAAGATCTTAAAAAAAAGTACAGGAAAAGTCCAAAGAAGTGGGGCTTCCGGAGGTGGTCGTGTGACGAGAAAAGAGAGAGAGAGAGACGTCTGAAACATTCATACGTTATTTCCTAAGTGAACATATCCCTCAGCCAGGAGGAATGACTTAAGCTTCTAGGCTTATAGCGGAGGGAGCGAAGAAAAAAAAACGTTTGGAGTGACGTCATATCTTGCTCGGGAAGTCAGCCCGTACATCAAGCATGGTTGCCCTGCGTAGGGTAGCAAACCGGACGTGCGTCTGGTTGACCTTCCTACCTTATCTTCCTACCTTCCTTTCCCTCCTCCTCCTCCTCCTCCTCCTCCTCCTCCTCCTCCTCCTCTCAAAGCACTTTCATATTCTCTGCTCATCGTTGCCGTTATTCGCGGCTACAACTTGAGGCATTTGCATAATGAATTCCTGTGTCCCAAATACACAGCTGGGAAATCAAAATCGAAAGTTAGGTGAATTAGATTGCAGGGAGATCGGGGGGGGGGTTACGTTATGGCACTGCATGACTACTGGAGAAGGAGTAATAGGAGAGGCTATCGTAAATCTAGGTGCAGGAAACAGCGCCTTCTTCTTCTCCACACTCTCTCTTGCCCTCTCTCTGCGCCGCCACCAGATTCGAACGTCACAGTCACCAAACGAACCCACGACCTCGCGTCCAGCAGCAGGTCGGCACAGACACTGAGATAGCATGGCCGGGTAATGCTATGTTAAGACTACGTTCGTAAGGCGCCGATTTTTCGTAACATACGTAAGCGGAAGCGCAACAAGCGTATACGTCTAGTTCAGACTGCCAACGTAAAGGTACCAACGTGCGCAATTCTCGCAAAAATCGTGGGTGAGAGTGTTAAAGGGTCGGCAACATTTACGACTGTTATGTTACGACCGTTGCGACACAGCCAATGACCGATAAGCTTTCGGCTTTCAACAACCGGTGACGACACTTCCGTCCTCCCGTCTGCAGACAGCTCCGGGCGCGGGAAGTGCCATTCCGACATTCCGTGCGCACGATTGGCTGTGTTCGTGAAAATTTTTGCAGTGCGCCTTGCGAGACTGTTTTCAATTCATCTGGTTTATCCGCCGAGGAAATCGATGGCCGCAGATGCGTGCTCCGAACTTCGATGAGTGGTCTCATTAGGTTTTCAAGGAAGCGGAACTGCTGGGGCGACATGCGCATGATGTTATGAAACATCGCAGCGTCACCAACTCGGAGCTTGGCGAAAAGGTTGTGAAAATCGCCGTCCACGGCCCTGTCGAGAAATACTTGCCGCACCCAAACCCTTCTGCGTCGCCTTCGTCGTCTTTGGGCGATTGAATACATGACTATAAGTTTGTTTTGAGCGTGAATTTCTTCGATCTCGGCCAGCGCTCGCATGTTGGCAGGAGCCATATTGGACCGCTGGTGACGTCGATTCTGCAGCTCCAAATTTGATTGGCGTGTTGTAAAAGCCGTAATTTAAGCAGCAGTAAATGTGAACAAAGGTGCCGGCTTAACTGCCGTAACGTTTTTTACAGCCGTTACGTTCGATACGCCAAAAGAGCTGTTACGCGCGTTACGACCGTAGTGTGAACATAGCATAAGAAGAAAAAAAAATGCAGGACGCATAAGCTTCGCTTCGAGGGTGGAACGCGAAAAATTATCGAAGGTCACCGACTGCTAGTCACACGCTTCCCGGCAACCGCAGCTTTCTTGCGCATGCGCCGAGGCGAGCACGACGGTGTTGTGGCAAGGAACAGAGCGGGCCGCGCCGCTCGGAGAAGGAGTTTGTGTTTCCGCGTAACATAATTATGTTTTCTGGTACATTCAAATTAAACTCCGACGCTATCGTGACAGTAGGTTGTGCCTAAGTCATGCTTTACGATTTTTGTAGCGTATTTCACTTGGAGGAGTTCAATTAGTTCAGCAACGCCCCTGCGCCCCGTGGAGGGACTGCGTGGTTGTGGTTCGGAACGATTTTTCGCAAAGCGACGTCCGACGCCGACACCGGGTACTTTTGCAACACGGGGACCGTGACGCTGTCGCGTGAAGATTAACATTCTAGAGCAATACACATAAAACTGCAAAAATAAACAAAGATAAGTAAAAAAAGATGCAAATACTCTGAAGATTATGAACAAATAAAAGTAGAAATAAACGAAATCTGGTTGTCAAAACAATACGAAGCCCACCACTACGACCCTCACAGCTCCATTGTCGCTTTGAGGCGTTAAACCCAATCAATCAATCAATCAATCAATCAATCAATCAATCAATCAATCAATCAATCAATCAATCAATCAATCAATCAATCACCGTCTTTAGAAGTGACTGGATAACTGCCGCAAACACCCAGGCACGCATGCACGCACGCAGACAGACACCCATGAAAGAGCAAACTAAAACCCAACAGCTCCTTGGCCCGATGCACACGGTAGGTTACATCGGACGCCTGGATGAAAAGAGGCACCATGACCGCCGGCACCTTGCGGAAGCCAGTGCCGAAGCCAGCGGAGAAACAGACGCGAAGAAAAAAACAAAAATAAACGAACCGCGACGCCGAGAGGGAGTGCATGGTGGTCGTGATTGCGCGCTCATCGCACCGCTAATTAACTCCCGGTCTTTCGTTTCTCGATTTGCGGAGGGCGACCACCGGCCCCGAGTGCGAGCCCGTATCGCAACGCCGGCGGCGAGAGCGGAGGGTGCTGGCCCCCTGTCGGGTCTCGCTCCCCAGCCGATCGGCGTCCCTCCATTAAATCTCGGCAGGTCACGTGGGCTGCGAGGCGGATGTGTATCCATACCATGATCCATACGCAGCGGAAGGCAGGGCTTGGGTACGGGCTAGTTGGTTGTCTGGTCTTCGAGCGCTTGTTTTAGCCGTTCTTTTGGTCCCTGGATATGTACGCGCTGTGTTTGAAGCGGCAGAGAGTACGGTCCATCGTAGTTGTGCCGCCATTCGGTTGCATTATCGGTCGCAGGCGGCTCGAAGTGCGCGGTGATCGCCGGTGAACGGGTTCGCTCGTGAGCGCTCGTTTGCTTTGTGTTTTTGCCTTCCTCTTCGCTGTTTACTCGCCTTCGTTGTTTTTCGTTGCCCATTCCGTGGAAATACTGCGCGTCTCCGTCGGATAATGCGTGCGCCTATGTGCGACACTGTCTGTAAGACTGCACGTGACCACGTGTGACGCACCGGATGAGACGAAATGCGGACAGGACCGTGCAGGCGAAGCGAACCAATGACTTCAGGGCGAATTGTCGCCTTTTCGAAACTTGGTCCCGGGCGTAGGTTTCCGTAATTGTTAGACTGTTGTGAATATCCGTTGTGACAGCGTTATAAATGTTATCGGATCCTCCCCCCTCCACTTTTCTCCTTACAATTAAGCAAATAGCCTTCTCTTGCATGTTCGCCCATTTTTGTGGTGGTAGGACCAGTGGCGTAGCTAGGTCGTCTGGCACCCGGGGCCCTTAGCTCTTCTGTCACCCCTCGGGTTTAGTCGAGGAAGGCGAGGATATCGACAATTTTCGGGTGTCTTCAGACGTATATGACACCCCCCCCCCTCCTCCTGGCCCCGTGCACCCGGGGCCCACGGCGCCCAGGCCCCCCCTGTTGCTACGCCACTGGGTAGGACTCTCACCTCCGATGTACAGGAGAACAGCTGTTCTCTACGGAGTTGCGCAATGCAACAACAAACGATCCTAAAATATTATTGCTACAACGATTATACGCGTTCAAGCGCCAAATTGTTTTTGGTAAAGGAAATAGCTTGCTAGAATTCTTTTGGCTAGCTATTAGCTTACCTTGGCGTCCATCATCGATGGTTCTTGCGTACTTTTTATCTCATCTTTACCTCTTTGCCCTTTGCCTCCTTGAGGGTAGGTAATCGGGGATGATGATGATGATGATTATGCTCCGCTTAGTGCCCTCTGGCTGATTTGCCTCTTTTTCCTTGCTTCTTTGTTCCTTTTTCTCCTTCTGACTAGTACAGAAAGAGAGAGTGAGTGAGACAATATGAGATGAAAGGCCTATGTTAACCAGAGTAACCGTTTCATTGGATACTCCACACCAGGGGGTAAAAGTAGAAAAGACAAAGAGAAAAGAAGTACCTCCGCGCGCGTGTGTGTGCGTGAGAGATGGGTTCTGCAGGAATTTCTTTTTAGGCAGTCCCTGGAAATCTTTTATATACCCTTGTCTGCGAAGTCTCTAGGTCGTGCACGAAAGGCTTGAGGAATAATGTTTACGCTTTCGATTGACAATTGCCTCTGGACTCTCAGGATAGCATCCGCCAGAAGCCTATTGACAACAACAGATCGATGTAAAGAGGCTAGTTGTAGTCTGGTTGTTGTACTAGGCACTCACTACTCTGAGGGAGCCCGTCGTCATAGTCTATACGCTAATATTACGGGCCCCCTCATTGTATAGTTGGTAACGGGAACGTGAGCGTGGCCCATTTTATTCGATCGCAGATTATGCGCGCAGTTTCGCTAGTCAGTGTTTGACCCGTCTCACTGGGACCCACAGTAAGGACGCAAGAACGAGTCATTATTCATTGGTCGGCGGCCATTACATTGGACTCTACCTAAGCCCCCCTACCCCCTCTTCTCTGTCGGCAACGCGATTGGTCGCTTTACTCCCCTTGGCAGGAGCCCTCTGTGTCAGGCGTGGTTGTGAAGCATAGGAAAAGATAAGAAGCACTTAACAAGTCAGACGAGGAAAATAATTATGCAGCAACGTTAAAAAAAGAAAAAAAAAAGATGTCGAAGAAGTGATAGGAATCCAGGACCTCACAATCATGAGGCCAGCGCTTTCGCGAGGCGCGATGAGCCAGAGGGAAACTGCCGCTACTACACAGCGTCCGTATCGACTGTCGTTACCCCGTCATTATAATGTTACGGCTATAGTGATGGGCCCCGTCGCTATAGTCAGTTCCGTTGTACAAGTGCAGTATATAACATTTCAACGGCTAAAGGTTTGAACCTGTAAGAAGGAGAAGCTGCGTAAAGGACGTCTAAGGATGATATGTGAATGATAAAAGTTGCTTCGCAAGGGCAAAAACTGCCCGGTGCCACTGAGATGCCGGTGAGTGGCTAACAGTGGCAGGTAGAATGGCGACTGGACGCGAACTGTACCACACCGGCGAAACAAAAAAAAAGAGACAGAAATAAGTAGCAGAACATGCCTGCCTGCCTGGATCGGGCGTAGGGAAACTAACAGTAAGGGGCCGGGAAAGAGGCACGCGACCTGCGTTTCCCCCTTTCTACCGCACGTGCAAGCCTCCTCCCTCTCCGCGCTTCCCTTCCCCTCCTTTTTTCCCCGCCAATCGTACGTCGTTTCGGCGCAGTGGCCCGGGAACGGTCTCGCAAACAGCCCGCGCGGTCGCCGCCATCGCGTCCCAACACTCTCCCGACCGCCGCCGCTGGCATTTGTGCACGGTGGGCGCGGAGAGTTCAAATTGAGCCCAAACCGCTCGTCGTTGCCGCCGGGACTCCCGATTTCCATACGCAAATTAGCCCCGGCGTTGTTGCGGTGAGCTCGCAAAAAAAACCCCGGCCTCTTCCCGCTTCTCCTCGCTTCGTGTCCCTACCCTCCTCCCCTGTTCGGAGAGTTTTAGGGAAGAAACGGGACTGAGAGCAAGGGCTGACACTGGCGTCACCTAACGGGGAAACAAAGGAGAGTACGGAGAGGGGGGAGGGCGGCGAAGGGCGCGCGGGCTGAGGAGTATAGCGCATGTGTGGTTATACGTAAAACGATGAAGAGACGGTGGTGCCGTCGACGCGTCTGTGGGCGAACCGCCCGCGCTGACGGGTCAATCGAAGCCCGAAAAGGTTAGCTAGGGCTCCGTGCCAGAATCAACAAGCCCGCGCGCGCGTGGTCTGGCGCTGCGCATTTAAATGCGGGATCGATTATACCCCCCCCCCCCCTCCCTTCGCTGGAGTTCACGCGCATCGTCCAAGCGTCCGTTTGCGGCGTGAAATACGCCCGATAGGGGAAGGATCGACTCGTTTGGATTGCGCAACGTTGCTGCCCTTTTCCTTTTTTCTTTTTCTACGACGTAGGAGTGATGAGGCGTAAGGGTTTGATAGAATGTGTAATCTGCATGCAATAAGAACCTTCTGGAAGGTCTGTGGTGGCGCAATTTGAACGATGGTGAAAGAAAGTAGAGAGGAGGTTAACGACCTCGCAAATGTGGCGATGCGTTGGTAAGTGGTACGCGTAACCGAAAGCGACAGTAAGACGGTGCTGCGATTAAAGAGCAAAAGTCGGCAGCTGGAGTTCTGGATAAGATCAAAAAGAGTGGAGGAGAAGTTGGGTAGGTCGTGTGGTCAGTGGAAGGGATAGCAGGTGGTTAGTTACAGCGATGCCATAGCAAAACTGGTTTTACGGATCCTTTAGCTCTTCTGATTAGTTTTTCTTTCTTTCTTGCAGTCAGTTGACTTTCCGTAGAAATGTAACTGAATCGTCACGCCTGCGATTTTTAAGGGCAGAAAAAATGTCGAAGGTAAGCAATCTTTACAAGGCGGCTGAGAATTGGGTATAATGATGTATATAGATATGACCACTCATGAAAATTATTGTCTTAGTTGTCCGTGCTTGATTTTCTGTGGCCTCAATGCATGGATACCCCACAGAGACCGTGCGACGTAATGGCGATATAGGTTCTGCCGACGAATGTTCGTATAGAATTTCTACAAACAATGCATTCAGAAGATTCAGAACAATAAAGAGACAAAAGAAAACAGCTACGTAGATGACTGCAGTCTGTTGATAGCTTGTAGTATTTGCTGTGACCAGGATAAGTCTGCAAGAAGAAAGTAGTGCAGTCTACGAGTAGTCCGTAGACACTCGTAGACAGCGCCGTGTTTGTCTCCTCCTATTTCTGGTCCTGTCGTCTAGCGCTGTTTGAATTTTATTGTTACCATGGAACACCAACTCGCCCACTCCGCTGCCCTTCTGCAGTCCGTAGACAGTCTACAGAATTAAAATGAGTTTCCGTTAGGTATAGCCTGACACCAGTAGATCAAATAAAACGGTTTTCTAGAGGACCTTAGTCTGTAGTTAAGCTACCTATATTTATCACCAGAGCGACAAGTCTACAAGAAGGCAAATCAGTCTGTGAAAAGTCCATAGATATTCCATAGACTGCGAAGATGTGTTTTTTTAAAAAGGATACACAATATACTTTTACAACGTTTTTACTGTCTTTCTGGTAAGTTTTGGTTGCGTTCACTATACTTTTTTCTGTTGGGATGCAACTGATTATAATACATAATTTTTGTAAATGTAGCGTGAAAGGCTAAGCCGGTTTTTATCACCGCTGTCGCCGTTTCCTCAAGGGCCTTCTTTCTATTCGTCGAGGCCCTTGCCGGTTCCTTCGGAGATATCCCCAGCGCAACCTGGTGCCGTATCGATCCCTTTCGATTGGGCGCTGGAACGATACAAGAGGCGAGGCGGAGAGAGCGCGGCCGATTTACTCCCGCGACGGCCTTGTTTGGCAGCCACCCCTTATCTGAGCGACTTTGTGTCGGCGAGCTCTTGAAAAGGCGGCCCTCGACTTCCGCACACCGCAAACCGCCTAATGGTCTTTTAAAGAGGCGCCCCTCAATTGCCCTCCCTCGCTTCTTCCGGCTTCTATTGCGTTCTTCAACGCGCCGCCTTTACGCGCACTAACGCTTAGCTTACTTTTCTTACCTGTGCGTTTTCCGTTTCCATTTTTTTTTCTTCTGCCTTCTGCACTCTTGCAGAAGGCAAGGAGTCTTGTTCAGCACGCTGTCGTCTGCAACGCGCCTTACGCACACTTTATTCGTGTACGCCTTTTTTTCCCTACCTTGTTCTCGTCTGCCTTCTGCTGTATTGCAAAAGGCAGGAAGGCAAAGTCGAGCGCTCTCTCGTCTGCTACGCGCTCAAAGGAGGAAGCCCTTGCTCTGCCCTACTACTTGGCTTTTTACCGCGACGGTGTGCTTGAATAGACTCGTCCTCGCAACGAGAGTCCCCTAAAATGCCGCGTTGCAAAATAGAGGCTCTTGTATCGATTAGATCGCTTCGTTCTCGGTGTAGGTTTAATGACTAGCGAGACGCGCTTGAGGGCACCGCAAAGCTCTCGGATTTGCAGATGAGGTGGCGCTGCCGTTTTATACGTAGCCAACGTTTCGTACGCACCATCAACAGCAACGATAGAGTACGAAGGCGAAGCATAACGCCACATCGACTACTGGAAAGCTCTTGCACCCTTCGTGCGCAAAACAACCAATATGTTCGCTTCTGTGCTCTCGGTATAACAGAACCAAAATTAAAGCAATAACAAACGTGGGTAACCAATTCACCGTCCAGCTTCGTATGGGGACACGCAAGTAACAGAAAGTACGAACTTACGGCCTGACAACAGGACTCACGATGCCGCAACATTGAATGCTATATAGAGGAATGCGAGCGATTAAATAAATGGCAGTTTGGGCGACGCAACTGACAGACGATAGCAAGGTTTTAGCCTTCCGCTTGAACTCCTCGGACGGCGTGTTTTAACCACACGCGGGCGCGATGCGACGACTCTGCGCATGCGCGCAAGGCAACCGCGGGTGTGCAGGAGGAACAGCGCTCCGGCAGCTACCAGGCGTCCCACGACGCTGGCATGACGAGGAAGAGCGTCGCCAGGGGTCGCTGCATGTAGGCGTCGCGCCTCGGCGGCGAACGCGACGAGACCGTCGGTCGGCGTCCGTCCAGTGAAGTGTGTTAGATAGCGCCAGCAGTGACGTTTCAGCAGTCCGTTCCTCTCAGGCTATAGTGCATACACACGGCGGACACAGGGGAATGGAATGGAATGGAAAACTTTATTGCCTCTTTAAAGGTTTTAGCGGGTCGAGGCCGAAGTCTTCATTCTTGAAGCTTGAGTCCTCTTCAGCCATAGATGGGCCCCTAGTCCAGGGCTCCACTGAGCCGGGCCGCCTCGCACGCGTGCGCTATTAGAGCTCTTTGAGTCTCTAGGTCGCGGCTGGTGAGCCAGCTCTCCCATTGCTCCGCAATTGGTGTTTTGTGTTTGTGGAATGCCTGGTTTCTTGTACACTCCCATGTAATGTGGTAATGTGGGAACGATAGAGTGCTTACAGTATGCGCGCGCGCAACGCCTATAGCAGTAGAAGGTCGAGCGTCGACTCGGTCAGGCCAGATCAGCTTAAAGCGTTGACGGCGCATGCCGTCTTCATCGTTTCTGCAACAAAATGCCCTGCGCCGTGCGTGGAGAACACACAGCGGAGTAGGGTACGGAGACATTAAGATAACAAAATAGATTGGAGCTTGTACGGACATGTGATGCCTAGAACCGATAACCGATGGACCATAAGAGTTACAGCGAATGGGTGCCAATGGAAGGGAAGCGCAGTTGAGGACGGCAGAAAAAAAGATTTGGTGCGGTGATGAAACGGGGAAAAATTGCAGCTGCAAGTTGGAATCAGCTAGGTAAAGACAGAAGGGCTAATTGGAAATCGCTGGGAGATTGGCTTCGCGTTCGGGGGAGAGGGGGGAGGCACTGGGCATAAAGTTATGCTGCTGCCGCTGCTGATGACGATGATAGAAAATGAACATGTGAAAGTGTTTGAGCGCCGGCGGACAGGAGCACAGTATAGAAGCGGCACAGGACAAACGAAACGCCATTTAAAACTTGTTTCGATATTGCCGCTTCATTGCAACAAACTGTCTTTGCGAACCAGATTTAAAGCTCATGTTCAATCGTAGACCAGAGCGTGGACCAACACGTCAGAGGAATTATCGAATCCACGGTGATCAGGCAGTTACGTAGTGATTGAGTCAGCATGTATTCCCATTTCTCTCTCAAGCAAGTAAATTGATTACCTTGAGGATATGCACACTGAGAGTGCGCATACCATGCCTTGCGCATTTAGCGTTCGTTTTCTTTTTAACGTAAACGATGAGCTCAAAGCAGCCCTTTGTTTATCCTGTGCCCCTTCTTGGTGTTCCTGCTTGTCAACGCTAAAACAATTTCATAAAAAAGCGCTAAAAGAAATAGCCCAAACCACCACCTTAGATGAAGAAGACTGTGGTAAAGGCTGCTGTGACGTAGCTTGGAGGGCTCCCAGCCCCCTATAACTATGTTACTAAGGTAGCACTGCGTAATGAATAACGGGTAATCTAATACAGATAACAGGAGTGTAAAAGCATAACGTTATATAAAGTGACGTTCAGGACACCATCTGCCATCGGCTGTCTAGAGGCAGGAGCTTTCATGGTCCGCAACGGTGCAACGGCGCATGCGTGGCATTAATCTGAAACGGTCGCGAACGCCAGCGCCATGTCGAATTCGTCATCCTGCCAGCTGTGATTAGCTCACAGTTGGCAGCTGCACCCTCTGTGATCGGCTTAGAATGCAGACATTGGGGTACGTGGGTGTCAGGAATAGCACCCCCAGGCAAGCCTTCACATATCGAGTTCACGCAAGTTACGAAACACGCAGGCGCTCGCCGTTCAGACAGTCGCCACGTCAAAAGGACGCTAAACAATTTCATAAACAAAGCGCTAAAAGAACTAGCCCAAACCACCACCTTAGATGAAGAAGACTGTGGTAAAGGCTGCTGTGACGTAGGGTGGAGGGCTCCCAGCCCCCAAGTTCCAGTTGTTCCAGCTGGTGGTGACTGTCTCGCTTGTCCCGTGGTCGTGGCTGGCCGTCTGTCGCCGGTCTGACGGGGACAGATGAGTGCATTTCGCCGTCATGCTACGATACAGAGGCTCTGATGGTCCCAGCTGGAACAGCTGGGACAAGCTGGAAGAGTCACCACCAGGTGACTCTTCCAGCTTGTCCTAGCTAGCATTTCAACTCGAGAATACTGGCATAGCTTCATCAGAGCCTCTGTATCGTAGCATGACGACGCAATGCACTCATCTGTCCCCGTCAGACCGGCGACAGACGGCCAGCCACGACCACGGGACAAGCGAGACAGTCATAAAAAAAAAAGGAGAGCCGGCGGTGGCCTAGCGTCAAATCACAGTTTTTAGTACCACGCTCTACTGTTCAAATATAGTTTTGCTTTAACGTAAAACATAGGGAAAACCGCCTGCTTCTTGGCCGATCTCCCGTAGCGGGTATGCGCCAGTGTGCGGGGGACACAAGACAAGACAAATCCAAAGCCGCAGCCCGAGCGGCGCCGGCCTCGCGCCCAGGGCCGCGCGCATCGGCGGCCGGTCCGCTGCATCGAAGAAGATTGGCCGAGCAAAACAAAACACAAAAAACCCGCGCCAGAGGCCACGACGGACGAAGCAGCTGGAGACGTCGGCGCCGCGTCATGTGCCCGCCGCTAGCGCTCGGTGCCCTGGTCGCCTCCCGAGGAGCCGAGCGGCGCCCATGAGGCTCTAGCGCCGGGGCCTCGCCAACCGTGCATCCTCTGCGTCAGCGGCAGGGTCGAGCTCAGTGACGCGGACCAAACAAGGCCGAGCACGCCAGCCAGGGAGTCATTCGCGGGCATGGCGAGGAAGCTGACCGCTTTCTCCACGACGGGTGCCAACAACCCCAGCAGTGGCGGATACTACCACCTGCCCATCACCGACATCGTGATCACCAAGCGCGACGGGCAGAAGGTGAGTCGCCTCTGCCGTGGCTGCCGGCTTCTTGCTTGAGCGACGCCTCTGGCGCTTGTGTGTAGCCGTGAAGTGGTCGCGGTGGTTTGGCGGGACGTCCTCGGTTGACGTCCTTCCGTCGTGACCGGTTCAACGTACACGTTTAGAAAGCGCCAGTTCTTTGGGGACGGAAAGACGTGCTGCGGGGAACTGTCAAAGAGTTGCTTGGCCCGGTGCTAACGCGTTCCCCGACTTGCCCCACTTTCTTGGTAGATGCGCAGGCGCCGCAGTGTAGTTTAGCCACAAGAACATGGGAAGGGTGGTTACTCGATCCTACAAAACTGAGCTGCGCGAACGATGCGGGTGTGTTCGTTCACCTGGCAATTCGTTTTGTTGAGCGCTACATTGAGTAGCACGTGACCCTTTTGCGAGAATAACGAGGTAGACTGGTTCCGGTTCTAGGGTCACGAGCAATCGTGACCTTGAGTCTGTATGTGCACCCTCTTATGTTTCTCCTCACGTTACCGACGTACACCGTGGAGAGGAAACTGGTAATCTGAGCAGGCAGCGTCACACGTGCTTCAATCAGCTTCAAAGATCTTCAGTCAGCCAGGTGAAAGGAGCCGCGGCAATAGCTGGTTGATCTCCGTATTCTTGAACGTTACTCCATTCCATAGAGTTTCTCACTATAACACCTAGAGGGAAATCTGGCGCCACCGTCCATGGCAGTTTCTTAAGGGGGCACCGTGCCGTCATGGGAATGACGGCTTATGTGTCCCCAAGGCTCGTGTTGGCTGGTGTTGTACGAGGCTTCGTCTAGAACGTGGATATGGCTACACAAATAACGCGTTCTGAAAGTAAAATCTTCATAAAATGTTTCCATTCACGCATATTACATCTTTACTCACCCACAATGCATGACCAAGCGAAGAAAAGCAAGAACAGACGACCAACTGTTTCAAAGCGAGCGCGAACCTTGTCGTCTGTCCTCCAACTTTAGCGGCCCGCTGATACTTTTTACGTAACATATAATTGTACACGCAATAACAAGTTCTCATAGTTAAACAAAACATGTTTTTGCGTAATAATAAAACTAAAACAGCTTTTCACGTGCTGTTTTAGTAGAAAATTAATCATTGCGACAGACGGAATGGTGCTTGCCAAGCGCGTCTTCAAGGTGTCCTGTTTCTCCGAGAGCGATGCCAATCCGAAGTCACAATATACCGGCATTCCCATGCATACCAGAGCGCAGCAGCGCCAGATTTTCCTCTAGGTAATCTACTGAGAAACTCTGTGCTTCATTCGCTAGTCCACCTCGACTCAATGGATGGATGATATGAGTGTGGTGGCTAAAAGGGGCGGTGTGACGGGTACCGTGGGAGAGGAGCGCACAGGATGCGATGAAAATTCTGGCCGCCGCTAGGGGTTCTCCGGGGCGCTGTAGTCGTCAGGGCGCGTATAGGGTTCTCAGCGTGGCGGCCGTACGCACGTTGAGCCAGTGCACCAGCGTGCAATGTGTTGTCGGTGTTGCAGAAGTGCACCGTTTTTACCGAACGCGTTACTTTGTTGCGTGAGCTTAGCAGAAGTTGGATGTAGTAGCGCCGTGGTCTTCGAAAGCAGGCACGTGTTTCGTACGTGACTGAAAACTGAGCACAAATCGTGCGCGGCCGAAAAGAAAGTGTCGTTTCCTTTTATTGAGCTCCGAGGGGGATGCTCTGCGACGGAAGAAGTCTGCCCGTGATGATCTAAAACGGAGATACACAGAACTCACGACGGCGACATTTCTGAACGTCACTTCGAAGCAACC
This sequence comes from Dermacentor albipictus, assembly GCF_038994185.2. Classification (NCBI taxonomy): domain Eukaryota; kingdom Metazoa; phylum Arthropoda; class Arachnida; order Ixodida; family Ixodidae; genus Dermacentor; species Dermacentor albipictus. The sequence goes on along the minus strand of NC_091828.1, from coordinate 100,696,089 downwards.
AGCGTTCATCGAAAAAAGAAAACACTTATCAAAAGAAAAAGAAAGAAAAATGTAAAATAAAGGTAGAACGAAACCACTGCACCACGTAGCTTATCACTTACTCGCGTAATCTATGCGCGATAAATCTCATTTCTGCGGCGCAGCTATGCAGGCCTGATTGAAACAACTTGAGCTTGCCATTTTTTTATACGATACCCTTATTTTGTTTGCTCGTCGTTTGGCCTGCGTGGTACAAAAGGATATTTGTCGCAAAGCATTGCCAAATAGGACGTTGGATTTACGAAATTCTTTAAGGCACACCGTGCGTCAGAGATTCGCGACGTCAGTCACCGACACATCAGAAACACAACGCGCTCCCTACGGCTGTCACTGCGCCGCTTCTCGCTGTTTTCCCACGCACATGCAGGACTTGGCGAATGGCTGAAAAGCATGTACGTGCGCAATGTACGGGAAAAACTATAAACTCGCAGAGAAAACGAGATTAGGTAGCCCGCATTCGGCTGTAGCTGCGCCTACACGTACGCACCGCCGCATCGGCTGAACGCGGTCTCGGCGCACACAGCGCCCCCTAACGGGAACGCCATGTTTCGTCGCCATCTTGCGCAGCTCCTTCCGCCTGCCCGCCCGCCACACTGCATCTTCTAGCCGCCATCCTAGAGCGTCTCCTTTGAAACGGGGCGGTGGGGTTGCGCCACCAAGCTCCTTTTTTATTATTATTTTCTTAATGTCTTGCCCATCCTTTGTTTAAACAAACGAAAAATTGCCGGCATCAGTGGATGGATGGACGGTTGGACGGATGGATGCTATGAGCGTCCCCTTTGTAACGGGCCCGTGAGTTGCCCCAGGAAGCTCTTGTTATTATATTGTCCAATGTCCTACCTATGTTAAAAAGAAAAGAAAAAGAAGAAAGAACCCCTCGATGAATTCCCATAACCGAACTTTGCGAACCCCTACTGTGAACTTTGTTTTTGCACGCCTCCGTTGTTTGTCGTTTCCCTCGAAGCTGGAAAACAGCGCGACCCTTCGAGAGAAGTAGTCACTGTGCTTCACGACGGTCCACGGCAACTCTTGGAGACACGCACTGTCCTCATCACTCGAAGGGCGACGTTGTACTCAACTCGATGGAGTGGAGCAAGAGCTTTCGATTCTCGAGGGTCGTTTGGGAATACGGGGCTGAATCGCGGCACTCCCCTGCTTTGCACAACCCAGCTCTCAGAGTGTTTGGCATACCTTCTGTAGAATTACTTTTATGTGTTTTCCTCAAGTTACTGTGTACGAAGACGCGCGCGTTTCCCCTGCACATCGCGAGAAATACTGTTTAGTTGCGCCTATACCGATGCTCTGTTCTAGCTCGAATTTCGCTGTTTTCGAAGACCGAATCTTTCTAGTTCGGGTCGCCGCTCGCGCTTCGTCTGCTACCGTCGCTGTCGCAAGATATCCGGAAATGACGAAACGTGCCCCATCATGCGCATGCGCAATGGCTTACACTCCGTCTGTCGAAGGAAGCAGACGACTCACGAGGCCGAACAGGGAGAGTGCATGCGCTGAACCTTCAAACAGCGACAAAGCGCCACATCAGTCGCCCGCACCGAGCGGCTGGGGTTGACGCGATCACGATCATAAAATCTTGTGACTGCGTACGTTCCTGTAGCATTTTTGACACAAGTCAGCTGTGCGCACGTTGTCGGCCGCAGGTGAAGACGGTGCAAGTGGTTCGGTCCGACGGGTCCGACGACGACCTGATCGAGATGTCGTACATCAGCACCAAGGTGATCGGCAAGGGAACCTTCGGCGTCGTCCAGCAGATCAAGCTGGTCGACACGGGCGAGGTGTACGCCGTCAAGTGGGTGCGCCAGGACCGCAAGTTCAAGAACCGCGAGCTGCAGATCATCCGGTCGCTCGCCCACCCCAACATCACGCGGCTGTGCTACTTCTTCTGCACGCTGGACAAGAACAAGGACACGGTCTACCTCAACCTCATCATGGAGTACATCCCGGAGACCGTCCACAGGGTCATCATGCACTACAGCCGGAACAAGCACACCTTCCCGCTCTTCTTCATCAAGCTCTACATGTACCAGGTACACCGCCGGCCGCGGTGGCTTCGGCGTTGTGTGGCTTGAGCTCGAGGGTTCGATACCCGGCCGGCGCCGTCTGTAACAAGCCATCAAAAAAAGTGCTCGCGATTTGAGTGGGCTGCGCGTTAAACTACATCCGGTGATCAAATCCTAGCCGATAAAACCCCACACGTCAGTCAGTCTATTATGTACCATGCAAGCGTGGCACCTTTGGCGTGACTAGGTCGGCAATTCAGGTATGTGACAGTACGGCGTGGACATTCTTGAAAGTGGGTCGTCTGGACGATTCACTTTCTCGTGTTCATCATCCGCTGTGGAAAGTTGCTTAAGCCTAAAACTCGGCAGGGTAAATTTATTGCGGTGAAATTATTGGTATAATCAGTAGACGTAGATATCTCCCGCGAAACATGTGTACAAATTCTCGCGGAGGCCTCAGTTCGCTAATTTACTTCATGAATGAAACATAACGACGCTACGTTGGGGGTCTTTGTGTTAAAAATCAAGCAGTAGGCTGACTGTACGCCAACACAGGGACACATGGCAACGCGTGCCATGCTTAGTCGACTCCAATTTCTTCAGAAAACTAGGTTTCGGTGTCTTGGGCAAACTCATCATGCACTGTGGCTAGCTGCCATTCCGCCTTCACTGATTCGACGTGTTACGCGAATGTTGATAAGGACAGTCCTCCCATCTTGTCGCAATGGTGGTTCTCGCTGTTCAAATCGTACGATGCAAGGCAGATTAGTAAAATTGCTTATCCAACTTGATCTTGACAGTTTCCCGGGGATTCAAATTTGTTTTGGAAAGTCAAAAAGAAAAAAATAAATGTTCCTTTCTCAACTTCCTTTTCGTTTTCTTCTGCCCGACGTTTCGCGCATCGCAGGTCCTTCGGGGCCTGGCGTACATCCACATGCTCGGCATCTGTCACCGGGACATCAAGCCGCAGAACCTGCTCTGCGACCCGGACAAGTGCGTGGTCAAGGTGTGTGACTTCGGCTCGGCCAAGATCCTCATCAAGGACGAGCCGAACGTGGCGTACATCTGCTCGCGCTACTACCGGGCGCCCGAGCTCATCCTGGGCGCCACCGAGTACACCACCATGGTGGACGTCTGGTCGGCGGGGTGCGTGCTCGCCGAGTTCTTCATCGCGAGGCCCGTCTTTCCCGGCGACAGCAACCTGGACCAGTTCTCCGAGATCATGCGCATCCTGGGCACGCCCACCGAGGAGCAGGTGCTGCAGATGAATCCCAACTGGACCGAGTGCCGCTTCCCCAAGCGCAAGTCGGTGCCCTGGGAGAAGGTGCTCGAGGGCAAGGGCACGTCCAAGGCCATCGACCTGCTCGCCAGGCTCCTGGACTACGTGCCCAGCAAGCGCATCACGTGCTTCGACGGCATGGCGCACGGCTTCTTCGACGACCTGCGCATGACCGGGGCCACGCTGCCGGACGGCGGCCCGCTGCCGGCCCTGTTCAACTTTTCGGCCGAGGAGCTCCAGGTGAACCCGTCCATCAACCACCTGCTGCGACCACAGGCCGGCCCGGGCAGCAACGCGATGTCCAGAAAGGGCTCGTTAGCGAAGAAGTGACACAAACTGCCCCGCTCTCAAGTTGATCTTTTTTTTGCGGATCGGGTTTCTTTCACGACGGCCATTCTCCTGTCCTGGGCGCGAACGCGTCGACTTCTCTCCGAAGGCTTTTCACGTTCCAAGAACCAGCGGGCCCGAACCAAACGACCCCTTTTTTATATATATTTTAGTGTTCTCATGTGTCATGGTGCGGCTTTTGCCGCTTCTCCTTTTTGACCGGCCCGGTGGCATATAGTTACCGGGTGTTTTGATGACAAAGAGAGAAAAAAAAATGTAAGAAAAAAAAGAACGCAGCAGCCGGCTGACGGGCATTGGTGAGTCTGTCTGTGTGTGTAGGCGTCGGTAGGACGACCGCAATGTCGGACGGCTGACCGTAACCGCCGAGCACCGCCGTTCTTGTGTACAAACGCATTCTCAATCATCCCCATAGCGCCCCGCATACGGTTGCGACGCGGCGTCTAAGTGACATGTAAAGTGCACTCGGCATATGGCGTCATTGTGTAGCCGGAAGTGTGACGTATATTATAAAGTACCCTGCGCTGGTGCCATGAAACGCATAGAGCGTCGAGTGCGGCTGCGCCGTTCTCTTTATCCTCTCCGCTCATTCTATTCATGGTGGAAATGCTTAGATGTGAAGAAATAAACGTTTTTTTTTTCACGAGCGAGAATTTTACGCGCCTCACGTGGATTTCGCAGCTGGCGATCCTTAGTGATCCCTGGGCTAACTAGCGAGTGTGACATAGCCTAGTACGTCAGCGTCAACGGTTGGCTGGATTAAAGTTTGTGCAAGAGAACAACAATGCACGGCAACACCGACGCGTCAATGGCATCGTGCGTCTCTTTGTGCCGCTGCAGTGTATCCTGCCTTAGTCCATACTGTTTCGTGCGTGTTGTCGCAAAGTCGAGTCGATAATTACCAATGGGAAATGGAACCAAATATGTCAAAATTGCACAAATCAAACATTGGCTACCCAAAATCACATTCTTTGGGGGTGCGAGGGCTTACCCCCTCCCAGGTCGCTCCTGCCAGCTCCCTCACAACAGACGTGGGAAGAGCTGCTCAGAACACCGAATGAAAAAGTACAAAAAGCCCTCGTTGCCTGGGCCGAAAGGGTCGCTCCTCGTGAGGGGCCATTCTAGGACTCGGGCCTGCCAGATCATAACTGAGCAGAGTCTCAATAAAGTTGTTACCACGACCAAGCAATTCGTAGCCTGCCGGCGCGCTGTGATTGGACTCCAACCCCAAAGCGGGGTCGATTCGGGTCGACTGGCTATCGATCGGTCGACAGGGCCTAAAAGCTAACTGCGACGAAATCTCGCTGGAGTTTAATTTGTTAAAAATGGACAGGTAGAACGTAAAAATGAACATAGGAATGTGGTAGGTAATAGCAGTATTCGTGTGAGACATACACTTTTTTTTAAGGACAACAGAGTTAGCTGCGTAAGCGGTTGTAGCCTGAAACACCATTCGTTGCGCTACAGGTGACCCCATGCTGCGATAGTAAGCGGTAGTAGTGATCCACCGTAATCGTGTCGATGCTCTCTTGCTGTTTATTCCTTCTGCTCCCCATTTTCCACTGTAGAATATGGAACCGGACGTTCCCTTCTGGTTAGCCTTACCTGCCTTTCGCCTGTCTTTCCCTCTATCGTGTCTTCTCTTTGGTTAAATTATGCGTCACATGATGTCTCCACAGGGCCACCGTACACAGATCCTCCAAGCCGGCATTCCGCGATTGGTCATACGTTTACGAACGTATAAAAGAAATCTCTGTAATGACACTTTTTCGCCTTTATATACCATACTGCAAGCGTCCTGGAAGTTGTGTAATTCCTAGACGGTGTTGTAAAACGACGTCGTTTTTTAAAGATACCATCGTCCTAGTTTATTTAGTTGAAACTAGATGGCGCCGCATAATTTTCCAACGTATAATAGGGAGTGCGTTATGAGATCTGGGGAGGGGAGGAGGCATGGCCAACGATGTGCAGCTGCAGGCAGTTGCCGCGGATAGGCTCGGGGCGGAATTGTTGAGTCGACGGGCGTGGTCGAATTCGCATTCCTTTTGCCTAGTTTTCTGAGCTAAGGTGCCACAGTTTGAATTCCATTGTTTGCCGTCATTTCGAGTCGTTGGAAACCAACGACCCAACAGTTGAGCCGCTGCAAAGTAGTCGTATCCGCACGCAGCATGCGCCATGCTTACGAAGCAGGAGCGAGCAGGCACGGCGTTTTGGGGGGGGAGGCCGTGTCTGGGTTCTGCGTCACATCCGGCGAGCTGTCATGGCGGCGCTCTTTTTCTCTTTTCACTTTTTCGTGCCGCAAATATGCTTGCTTGCAAGTTCTTTGCGATGCCCTCGTTTTCATATCGATGCATAATGTTGCGCTGTGACTGCACTATCGCTACAAAATATTTTGTAGCGAGACTTTGTGGTCGAATTTAGACCAGTTTTTCTTTCCTGCCTGGTATGTAACCATTTTTCGCGGGCCGATCCCGGAGGCAGTGCAGTCTACGACAGCGTGTATATATATATATATATATATATATATATATATATATATATATATATATATATATATATATCCCTAACATATAACGCAAGTCGCCGACGCCTCGTGATCACACCCCAGCCAGGCGCCGGTGAGGCTCCGAGCTTGGAATCGCAGCTCCTAAAAGCTTTTTCCGTCTTCACCTACTCATGTTTTAACACACACACACACGCTTGCACGCAAACACACCCACTCACACCCCCCCCCCCCTCCCACACACACGCGCGCACGCACGCACGCACACACACACTCACACACGTACAGACGCACGCGGCGTCGTTGCTTGACTGGTGTAACTAGCGGCGGACTCGTTCGCCACATTTTGCCACCACACCCCCATCGCGAACGCATTATACGATGCAGCGAAACAAACGGAGCGTATGCGAGCGGGCGCCTTCTGGGCCACGTCTGGAGAAGAAAAGCGAAATTGCCGCGAAAGGAATAAGCGGTGGCAAGCCCGCGTGAAAGACGGGGAACCGCCAGTTGCTCCACCCGGTCGGTCAGTCGACGGCAGCGACCCTTCGAGCGGTCGACGATTTGTTGCCCCGCTCCGAATGAAAGCAAGGGATCATTCATCACCATCTCTCTCTATCTCTCTCTCCCTCATATACCCTCCTATAGTGGGTGAGATGGCTGGATTCCTGACTGGATTCCTGCCGCGAGCGTGAGCCCTATAGCTGGCATCGTCGAGAGTCTCAAATCGAATGTGCTCTTTATTTTTTTTAACTACGGGTGCGGGCCTCGCGGTAATATTTTTTCCGGCTCCGATGATGAGAAGGAGCAGTACACCCGCTTGCGGGTATACACAAGCGAGAAGCACGTTTCCAATGGAAACGCGGGGCAACCGCCCTCAATGCTTTTCGGGAGCGTCGGAGTATTCGCGTCCCTCTCCTACTTGAATTTATTCTCCTCTTACTCGCCGTTCCTTTTTCTTGATCAAGGCTTCCTTCGAGACGCAAGATGAATTATGACTGAACCCTCTGGCCAATCAAAAATACAAAGACAAAAAAAATTGAAGGTTCCACTGGTGGCGTGCACGAATAAACACGTCGATGCCTGTACATGTACAATGACGAAGCAAAAAAAATGTGATATAAACTTGGGTGAGGGGGAGAGGGTGGGGGCGAGGGCTTCGCGGCACACTGCGCGAATCAACTCGCAAACGAACGAAGGAATGAAACGAACGAAAGCGCGAAACGCACGCGCGGTCTCCGTCGCGCTGTCGTCGTCGTTTTGTTTGATACCGGAAATCGAAACATTCCAGTTGTAAATGGCTCCCCCCCCCCCTTGCCGGCGGCCCAGTTCTCGGCTCATTTATTCCTGCCTAATGGTTTTTCTATGATACAGTTTAAACCGCCACCCCCCTCCTTTCCCCTTCCCCACCGTATATTCCCCACCGTCCTTTCCCTTCCCCACCTACCACCGCGCTCCGGCTTCAATCCGCTTCGCGTCGTATTCCTTATTAATGGCCTTCGCCCGGCGCGGTTCTTCCCTTTTTTTACTCCCCACACGCGCTTATGCGACGCGGTTGATGCCTCTCCTCCCCGAATTCGAACCCTCTTTTCTTTCTTTTCCGCTCATTAAACGCCATCAGGGAAAAGCCCTCCCCACCTTTGCCTCAAATGAGCTGCCTGAGTTAACCGCGACGGTTGCCGTTTTACTTCTGCTACTTCTGCTGCCGGTGGCGGTAGTGGCGGTAGTGGCGCCACCGTCGCGTCACGTGCGCACCCTGGTGCGAAATGCAATGAGACAGCGGCGGAGAGAAGGATGGGGGAGGGAAGGAATTAACGCGGAGGTGATGGGCGCCCGCCGACTCGCCTAACGGCGATGGAGACATCGAGCGGTGTGTAATTGCTGGGCCATAAAACGAAAATTAAAGAGAGAGAAAAAACTGCAGATATAGTAGCACAGCAGACGATGCGAAAGCGTGGGAGAGAGAGAGGAGTGGATTTCGTGGGAAAAAGGGAGAGAGAAGCACGGCGGACCAATAAGCAGCGAGATGTGGAAAAAAGTCACCGCAAGGAGAGTTGTCTGCCGAAAAAGGTTAGACGCGTATGCAAGAGCAGGTTGCGAGGTTTGTCGTAGAACGGTAACAAATTTCTTTATCCACGGAAGCCATAAGCCGATCGCATAGCTTCCTCATTATGGCAAAGTGGCTTGGCTCGTCTATGGCTGTACGATCGGCTCTAGCTTGGCGCCTTACTCCGAAGTCATACGCAGTGAACGTGTTCACGCTTCCCCAAATTTAACCTTCACAGTCTTCGCGGAAGCGGTCGTCTGGTTTCTTGTGAAATGCAGAGGGACGGCCGCTATGATGTAACCTGACGGCTCGCAGTACTGGGCCGGCGATGTCGAAATGTGCAGCACAGTCAAGTAAGAACAATGAAAGAAGAAAAAGAAGAAACGCCTTGCAAAAAGAAACGGAATAGGAGCATTTGCATCAACAAAAAGAAAGCAGCAAATATGCGCAAAAACCATCGGCAAAGATTGTCAATGTCAGCGAGCAACCAAGCGCTCCTAGTAGGCCATTCCCTTTCTTAAATGAATGATGCGCTTGACGGCGCTTACTTTTTTGTAGTGAGGACCTTTGGGTAACTTTTGTTGTTTCGTTACGCAATTCCCCCCAGACCAGACCGCTTAACCAACACGGGTGCAGCGGTATTGTTTGACTATACATATACACGTTAAGTCGATTCGTCACGCGCGTGTCGTTTCCAGCGGCACGGAGCGCGCCGGCGTGAAGGGTGACTTGTTCCCTCCTCCTCCTCCCCCTCCTCCTCTCTCCCAACCCAACCCTCTCCGGAAGCCGTCACGGGGGAGAGAGGGAGTGGCGTGTGTTAGAGCTACAGCGCATGCGCTTTCCCGAGTCAGGCTCCGCAGCGACATCTGTCGGGAGTTTCGCGCAGCCGCGACGATCTCGCAAGGACAGCACGTGCGTCTCGAAGTTTCAACAAGGCTGACGTCACTCGAAAAACGTCGGGTGAAGGTTAGCGCTGTCCCGTGTCTCTGTCACGTCCCTGTCTTTACGAATTGCGCTAGAGGCTTTGTCGTTATGAGCGTCTCGAAGATCTCTATACAACAAATTGACAAATTCTGACAAATTGTGACAGTACACTGTGTGGCGCAGGACTGTACGGTGACACTGCGTGAGACTAGGAATGCCTTTGACGGTTGCGTGACAGTGCCCACAGAAATAGTTCGTGTGTACGTGCGTGTGTGTGCTTAGGTTTTTTTTCCTTTTTTTTATCCTTCTTTCTTTCTCACCTATTGCATCCCCTTTCCCCTCCCCCAGTACAGGGTAGCCAACCGGAGATAATCTCTGGTTAACCTCCCTGTCTTTCCTTTGCCTTTCTCTCTCTCTCTCTATAAAACAGTGGGGCGCGTTTCGCGACGACGGATTCCGGCGACACAGCTGCGCGGGAAGCCGAGGCCTCTTTGCATCGGCGCCTTTGTATCGGCGGTGTAATGCGCGACCACCACCACGAGAAGAAACGAAAGAGGCAATGAAAGCCCCCTATTCGCCCGGGGAAAGAGACAAGAACAAACAAACAAACAAACAAACAAGGAAGCGGCGGACCTCGTTCTCTGTAGATGCAAACGGACGGAATGCAAAAAAAAAATGACGTCAGGGCCACAGAAGCGTCCGCCATGCGGTCGCTACAGTACCCACTTCTCGTCCTGCTGGCGACGGCGCGCGAGAACGTGGTCTCCGCGCGCAATAAATAGAGCCCGACCAGCGCCGAGGCGGTGACAATGGAGAAACGGCGAAATAACCGAGTCGAGACGAGGCTATTCGCAGCGGGCTGGGCGCGCCCGGCCATTTCAATAATCGCCCTGCGCGTCGGAGCCTGCCACCGGGGGCGACTTCTCGCTTCGAACGAAAAAAAAAAAAAAACGACCGAACGCGCGCTTTTTTTTGTGATGCCCGTCCAAGTGAAAAAAAAACAAACCAAAGAAAATGCCGCGTGTCGCAATGCCAGGGCAATGCTAAAACAGCCTCCTCTAGCTCCATCTTCCTATCGCTCTCTTTCCACTGACGTACAGAGGCGAAGATAAAAAAATAATAATAAAAAGAAGAAAAAGCAGCCGGCAGGCTTATATTTTACGCTCATCATTGTGCGACGTAAGCTGACCCAATGCCTACGAAGAAAAATATGAGCGAGATGGAAAGAAAGAAAGAACGAAGAAAGAAACGAACAAAGGAAGGAAGGCAGAAATGCAGATTTAATGTGACCGTGTGGCCTAGTTCCCAAATCCTTCCCCCCTCGAATATGCATCCTTAAATGATTGCAGGGAATGCGTTCAAGAGCTTATATTGAGCAAGTGAGATGAATATAAGCAACGATGAGAGAGAGAGTGAGAGAGAGGGAGGGAGGGAGAAACAAGAATGTTAGAGGGATGGGAGTGTTGGGTCGGGGGGGTGGGGTGCTGTCGTTCGCCATCATCACACGAGCATAGTCGCGTACACACAAAAGGGCAAAGTGTCGCACCAACGTTGTTCTGCCGACGCGCGCTTCCTTTGGCTGCTTCGGCTTTCCCTCCCCTCCTCCTTTATTTCGCATAGTTTTTGTTTCGCGTGTGTTTGTTGTTTTGTTTCTCGGTTTTCTTCCTCTCGCTGCCATTCCGCGCTGCCCTCCTTGGCTGCCGCTTTGTCGCGCGCGCGCCTTTCTCGAAGCGGTTGCTGGCACGACAGATGAGCGATGGCCTCTTTCTTTCTTTCTCTTTCTTTTTCTCTGGCGCGACATTCCCGACGACGAAGCGCTTGGCGACATCAAGGCGCGAGCTCCCGGCTCGCAAGCAATGCTTCTCGTCCTACGAGCCTGCGTTCCCGTTCCAGGCATCTCGTGAATATGCTACGAGCACAGAAAAAAAAAGAAAAGAACTGCTGCGGGAATCGAAATTCGCGCGCGGGGTACGGCGTCTGCCATGCGTGTGCGATTCTAACGCCTTACGTAACCCTGCGCTGCTTATACGGTGTAAAATAGCTTGCACGCTTAAAAAAACTGGATGAGGGTGTAAAAAGGGTGTCAGTCACAGACCGATCGGTTTACACCCTTACTCACTTTTAAGGGTGTAAACTGTTTTACAGTGTATATTTGGGAATCTCGTGGCGACAGCAACAGTGCAGCTGTGGAGACGGCGCACTCTTTGTCTGCTTGCCCTCCCCTTTCTCTTTCCTCTCTCTGCACGCTTAAAAAACTGGATTAGGGTGTAAAAAGGGTGTAAGTCACAGACCGATCGGTTTACACCCTTATTCACTTTTAAGGGTGCAAACTGTTTTACAGTGTATGTGGGAAGATCGTGGCGGCAGCAACAGTGCAGCTGTGGAGACGGCGCACTCTTTGTCTGCTTGCCCTCCCCTTTCTCTTTCTCTCTCTCACTCTCTCTGCGGAAGTTTACCGTAATAACTGTTCGGAGGAGCGGGAGGATTTCGGTGGCGGCAGGCTGACTTAGCCTGGCGGCATTTTCGCCTGCAAGTGGGCTCCGCCCTAGCGCCGCCTGGCGCCGTGGCGTAGGCAACCTAAGACACATACGTATATACCGTTATGTTCAGTCTGCACGAGCGCAATGCATGGTTAGTTTGCAAGAAAGGGACAGTGCAAACGCAAAAAGAATGCAACTGTTTTGTTCGTCGCTGGAATCCTACGGGGTGTAAGGACAGAGTAACGACCGGAGGGGTTTGGGGAGAGGGAGGGCGGGCGAAGCAGCGAGCGTATTTGTCGGGAGGCCGAGTACACCTTTTACGCCTGACCTACGTAGCGCCGCTTCCGATATGGCCAATGAGCGCCGCAGTTTCGGTTTCTTTATCCTTTTCGGGTTACGGGACTTCCGGTATTCTTGTTTATGTATGTCTGGCAGAAACTGTGTTGGCGTTCTTTTTTTATTCTTTTTTTAGAGCAGTGGCCCTTGCGCGCAGTGCCGGGTGCTTCTTGTTGTGTGGTCTTTTACACTGTAAAATAATTTACACCCTTAAACGTGAGAAGGGTGTAAATGTGTCTACAACTCACACCCGTAGGGTGTGATTTCTATAACTGACACCCTAAGGGTGTCAGTTATTGACACATTTACACCCTTTTCCAATCTTAAGGGTGTAAATTATATTACAGTGTACGCGCTTGCTCTACGTCGGCCTTGCATTCTTTGTTTGCGCGGACTTCCTGGTGACGTGCTGGCGTCGTTACGGCGCCTCGCATTTTTTGATTGGTCGAACGCAAGGCAGCGTGAAAAAAAAAAAAAAAACATAGTACGCATTCGTCGCAGCACGAACGACTAGCAGCGTTTGTACGATCCCAGAGCTACGAGAAGGCCCAGTGCGGAGAATACGCGACAAATGCAGTGACTTGCGAACATCGCAAGCGCGTATGTATGCATGGTGTGCAAGTAGTCCGGCGTATCGTCGTCCCGAAACGCAGCGCGATGCTAAAGGACGAAACGCTCGCACTCTCGGTGAGTCAGAAATCGCCGTAGCCAACCTAATCACAGCAGAGAGAGAGAGAGAATAACTTTATTGAATTGGGGAAATGGGGATAGGGGATTAGGAGCTTGATGGGTGGTGCCCCAAGTCCAGGGCTCCACTGGCTTCTGCCGCTAGCCGAACGTGACCAAGAAGGGCCTTCTGCACCTTCGGGTCTGAGCTGGCGAGTTGTGCCTCCCATTGCTCCAGTCTGTTGGTTAGATTATACCTAGCTAAGTAGGCATTTAAATTCGGCGGTCTATTTTGGCATCCCCATGAGATGTGGTACAAAGACGGTGGTGAGTCGCTACACCACGGACAGGCACGCCCGTACATCGTTGGGAAAATTTTGCTTAATCTTAATAAATTTGGGTAGACCCCCGTTTGAATCCTGCGGAGATCTATTGCGTCTTCCCCTTGCAAAGATGCGTGGGGGGCGCCGTATTTTTGCCGCATGCCGCGCTGGTGAGCAAGAATATCGCGTGGTGCCATACGTGCCGGATCGTTATCCTCCTCCTCGCGTCGGCTCTCCTGTGAAGTGGCACAGCAAAGGGAGAGGGAAACTTGTATGGGAACACACTATGCAGAACACACTATGAACACGCTATGAACACACGTCTGTGACGACCGTCTCAGAGGCTCCACACGCACCGAAATCTTCTTACGCCAGAACTGTTTGTTCGTAAGAGCAAAAGGCAAGAAGCACTTAAGAACGAAAAACCGTGAATTGGTGCCCCAGAGATGATAAAAAAATGGGGTATTGGATGCGATATGCCAATGCTTGCTTACAACGCCTCATAACAGTTGTCGGGCATCATAATTAACGATGTACATCGCAGAACTGTTAATTGGTGCCCCGCAGATGATTTAAAATATAGGGAATTGAATACAACACGCCAATGCTTGCTTACAAGGCCTCGTAACAGTTGTCGGGCATCATAATTAACGATGCACATCGCAGAACTGCGAATTGGTGCCGCGCAGATGATTTTTTAAAAATGGGGAATTGAATACGACACGCGAATGCTTGCTTACAACGCCTCATAACAGTTGTCGGGCATCATAATTAACTATGCACATCGCAGAACTGTTAATTGGTGCCCCGCAGATGATTTTAAATATATAGGGGATTGAATACAACACGCCAATGCTTGCTTACAAGGCCTCCTAACAGTGCCGGGCATCATAATTAACGAGGCACATCTCAGATACAACGCTTACGTGTCAAATTTCAAGAATTTAGCATTTGTTTTCGCGTTCCAGTCGTCGGACGGGTCCACCACGAACAACTTGGCGACGCTGCCATCAAACCAAGTAAACGATCAACCTACAGGTGTTATTTTTATTACTTCTCGCACACACTTTGGCGTCGAGGACACGTAATAAAACCGTTTGAATTGAACTGAAAATGACCTTTTCCTGTGGTGCTTTGGGAGCAGACGGAATGCCCAAGTTTACCTGTCAAACGGTGATTTGCCTATTACATACTTGCCCGTCTGTTTACATAGACTTCACCGACTCCCGTCTTTTAGAGGAAAGATATAACTGCTGGGGAACCCAGTCGCGCGCCCTCGCTTACGAGTGGACCGTCATGTAGGCTGTCATTCAAGTCGCCTTTTCCTCGGCCGGCGACATATATGTCAACCAACACTCAATCCATCAAATCGGAGTTCTGTAGAAAAACGTTCTCTTTTGCTTCCTTAGTTCTTCGGCCATTAAAAGCGTTCTCGCTGTTGCGTCCTTTCAATTTCCTTTACGCCCCCCCTTCCCCCCCTCCCCCCCGTCAAACGCACTGCCGCCTTTAGTCGTGTGTCATTTTTCTCTCCTGCCTGCGCTACAAACTCCGGGCCACCTGTTTCGAGCCCCCCAGCGACAGTACACGACTGACTGTTATGAACTGCGCTTCCGCTGAACAAATGGAAACGTCAGAGGGAACAGCCCGAACCGCGGGCTTCGTCACAGAAAGGTCCGCCTCGGCGGAGTTGGGAGTGATTGCTCTAGCTTTAGCTTGTCCGCCGTTAACGTGCCAACCATCACGGAATGCCAGGTTAACAGGAGACGCCAATTGCAGAGACGACGCTCCACGGTGCCGACGTCTTTTTCGCCGGGTTGTAGGCTAGCAGGCAGCTGTCACGCACTTAGTATAGCTCCCGTTCAAATGTAGAAGCAACCCTTTTAAGCAGTGCGCTTTTTGTTTCTTCACGTTCCGTGATTGAACGGAACAAGCTGAAATTCAATGTGGCAGAGCAAGACGAATTGTGTCTATTCCAGGATATTCTGTGATCGGTAACGCTTTTCCCACGCTTGTTAATGTTGTTATTATTATTATTATTATTATTATTATTATTATTATTATTATTATTATTATTATTATTATTATTATTATTATTATTATTATTATTATTATTTCAATGCCGAAAACAAGTGTATAGCAACAATGTTAGTATTGACATATATTTCTGCTTCCATGCATTCTGTTTTTGTCTTCTAATACGTGACCTGTACCACTCTGCTATGACACGTAGCGTTTGGGTTCGAAGTATTAGAAATAATAATAATAATAATAATAATAATAATAATAATAATAATAATAATGTGGCGCTTTTTCAACGAGAATGCTTTAGACACCTTATCGTGTCGCATAGGAGTAGTTCCCAATGGGGAAAAAAAGGGGGGGGGGAGAGCTCGCCACGTTAACAAATACATCGCTGCCAAAAATGTAAGCCAGCAGCAAAAGTAGAATATATTTGATTAGTGTAACAATAGCTCTGTGTATTCACGGCTTAACCTCCGCGCCGCTAGGTGGAGCCACCAACCTGGCGACTGGCGTCTAGGGCGTATGCCGCCAGACGCAATTCGGAGAAACTATCATTCCCTAATGGCGTCGTTGAATTTTTCGCTCAGATAACCGGATTTGTGTAGCACTTGCGAAAAACGAAAATGTGCGTGCAATTTTGTCAACGTCATGACTTTCATTTATTAAATGATTTATTTAGCAGAGGTCTGATTGGTTCACGTGATTCAACGTCGCGTGGGCGTTACTGCATTTCGCCTCCATCCTAAATGATGCCCACCCGCGGGGACTCGAACCAGGGACCTCAAGCTCAGGAGAGGAATGCAGTCGCCGCGCTGAACCCCTGCGCTGGTTATCGTGCATTTCTGGTGCTTAGTAATATACTATGTGATATGCGCACACCGTCTGATTCGCATGAGTCATTGAGCTTCGTACATTCGTGATGTACGATCTATTCATTTGATCTGATGCGGTCCCAGCCAGCTTTATCACACGCATCAAATTCCTCGCTTCCTTCGTACTCTCCGGCTTTCCCACATATTGTAATGCTCGCAGGAATGCGAATAATGAAATCAACGTTTCAAAACGTTGCATTCGTCTCTAATCTGCATGTACGAGACCCTGTTACGCTCTTCGCACACGAAAATAAAAAAATTACAGGCTTTGAAGAATTTTCTCACTAGTCATCAGAATTATAAAGCTGTCCTTAAGAACTCTTCACAGGGTTCTTCCTCTAAAAGGAGCGTAGATGTGCTGCTTCATCGACAAATACCTGAAGTCTCAATTCATCAGTGTCTCAATGGTAATCACCAGGAATGACTGATGTCACAGGACGCAGAGTGTGCATATAAAAAGAATTCTTGCAGTACGACCACGATGAAGTAGTAATAAGGTATCATGTCGTACGTATACACAGAGTAAAATCCCATTGCACTTTCTCAGACGAAACACATTGCGTCGCAACATTTCCTTCAATTTCTGCGACTACAGGCGGTAGTAATCAGCGTGCCTTGTAGCGTGCACAAGCGCACAAAACGGCACGCTCTCCGACAGATCTAAAGCGACGCAACTGTCTTGTCTAGAAGAAGGCGCCTCGAGAAGCCCTCCCTTGCTGCACGCCATCGAAGTTATCGTGTTTCCTTACCAAAGTGTAGAGACATGTGCGGCCATTCTCACTGCCTTAAGGCTTCCCGAACAGAAGGCCGCCGACTCGAGAGCACGCCAGAGCAACAGCTGGTACGGCAGCCAGAGAGCAGCGACTGGCGAGTAGGTCGAACATTAGTTGTCCTTTTTTTGCTTGTCAAACTTCAAGTGTCGTCTGCTAAGGTCGCGAGCCGAGCGCAGACGACGACCGTTTTTCGTGTACTTCTGCTTTTCTCTCTCTCCCTCTCTCCTCACCGCCGCGGAAAGTCAACGGCCATGCTTGCGCTAAGCTTCCGAACAAGATGTATGTGGGTGTGCATGTGTGTCTATGTAGTACATTTGTATATGCGTAAGTGTGTACGTATGCGCAAGTAGTTTTTCACTCAATGTATGTATGTATGTATGTATGTATGTATGTATGTATGTATGTATGTATGTATGTATGTATGTATGTATGTATGTATGTATGTATGTATGTATGTATGTATGTATGTATGTATGTATGTATGTATGTATGTATGTATGTATGTATGTATGTATGTATGTATGTATGTATGTATGTATGTATGTATGTATGTATGTATGTATGTATGTATGTATGTATGTATGTATGTATGTATGTATGTATGTATGTATGTATGTGGGTGTGCATGTGTGTCTATGTAGTACATTTGTATATGCGTATAAGTATGTACGTATGCGCAAGTAGTTTTTCACTCAATGTATGTATGTATGTATGTATGTATGTATGTATGTATGTATGTATGTATGTATGTATGTATGTATGTATGTATGTATGTATGTATGTATGTATGTATGTATGTATGTATGTATGTATGTATGTATGTATGTATGTATGTATGTATGTATGTATGCAGCGTCGCACGTGTCACGCACGCATCCAAACGACATATCGCTGTTCTGCAAGCTACGACACCAGTACATGTGCCCCTGTTCGCGAGGGCTCTTGAGAAGGCTGCGCTTTGCCTTCGGAGCATTGATACAGCGCCGTAGCCATTGTTCCTACTCGAACTTTGCCTGCTTTTTTTTTATTCGCAGCGTGCGGCATCAGCCAACTGTGAAAGGTTGTCGCTTCACTAGCATGACATACGAGAAACCTCTCTTCCTCGTCATTCGTCACCGCTCTCTGTGAGTAAGACGCGAGTGTGCCTTTGCTGCTGTGGATTAAGCAAAAGACACACGATAGATCAGGCGCCTTTGCGACGAACAGAACCCGCGGTAAATTCCGCTTGCGACAGATGGGAGTGGTTGCCTCCTACACGAGCTTTGTCTAAAGGCAAAGCCTGAAGGTTTCGTCGCTAGAATTCTTGGCTTCGTCTTTGTTAACGTGCTTAAATTTCGGATTGTTGCGACACTCCTTCCTTCGCGGAAATTGCTTAAACACTCTTTAGAAAGCTTACAAAGGTTTTCATAAAAAGTCCACAGTCTGCCTACAGACGTTACTCTCAATTTATTCTAATTGGAACCCTATGAACTTATGTTCTTACACGCCATGTCCCCTGTTGCCTGCTGTATTTCTGTAGGCGTCAAGCTTGGAAGTCTATAGAGCACAATGAACCACAGAAAGCACTTGCTAAAGGTTCTCCTAAGAAGCTATTTGCAGTTATTTATTAGTATTTATTTTGAACATGTATATACAATTAACACGAAAGGGAAAGCGAGGAGCAGGCTGGCAACTGCCACCGGAAGGGACACAACGCCTGCCTACTCTTTTGAAGGGAGATGAGAGTATTTGCAGTTTATACCTCTAAAAGAAGTCACCTGAGTAAAAATAACCCAAGGAGAATGTGTTGGGAGGCTAGTTGGTAAGACATTATTTAGGAACCTAAACTGCGCTAGGAACGAGAGACAGAAGTCGAAGAAGACAGGACGAACGCCGACTAACAACTGGCTCATTGAAACCACACAATGCTGTCTCTTCGAACAGTGCGCATGCGCAAGCCCAATCATAACCACGTGACTTATAAAAGTAATTTTATCTAGAGACGCTATTAACACGGGTGTTCGTTTGGCGCTTACCAACCCCTGCAAAAATGTCGAACAATATCAGATTGCAGCTCAACAAAAAGTAAATAGAAACGCAACATGGTTTCTCCAATACATCTTGTTTTGGAAGCCGTGGTATAATTTTCCAATTGAGTAGCATGAAACTCATTTTACAGGGGCATTCGCATGACGCGACCAGCACCATCATGAGACTAATGAAGCACTCTGCGTAGGAAATGCCCGTTTTGTCGGTCACTGCTAACCAACCAAATGCAGCAAATGCTCGAATACTTCTGAACTCTCATTGCTGTACCCCTCGTCAGTATCTACACTTGGTATTCGTTGTGATATTCAATGAATCTACCGACTTGACGTGGTCTAGGGGCAATAAGGCGCTCGCTTCCGGTCCAAGATATCCGTGTCGAAGTTCAAAAAAAAAGAAAGGAATGAATGAAGATTTAAAGAGGATTTTGAAACAAACGCGAACTGAGCTTTCAATAGCGATATCGTTGCTGCGATAACCTTCAACGCCTATTCGCGTAACAGTGCATCAGTGTATTCAAGCTGGCAGGTGACGCGAGATTCTGTAGGCATTCTAATTGCGACCGTACACGGCCTCGCAAGCGCTTACTTAAGCACTCTAAAGAAGGATTAGGCCTGTTTTCAAGGCTGCAGGATTTCTATACGCGGCCCGTTGATATTACTGTCATACGCTTCTTGTCGACTACTGCTTACAGAGTTTCTGCAGTCAATCCGTTTCAATGGACAGCAATAACAATGCGCACAAAAAGGAGCCAGGCGAAATTTACGTGCTAGCGACCTCCGACTACAGAGTTGCTGCAAACATTTTGCAGAACAGCTCTGTAGCCGTGTATACGTATTCCATGGGCAATCTGTAGACTTTCTAAGGTCGTTTTCTTTATAGAGGATACCCGAGAAATTTTTAAACCTCACATATATAGCCGAACGGACAAGCATAGCGAAACATACTTTGCTCAGAGCGAGCTAATTATAGTTATAAGCTGCTCATTTACATACATAAACATAGGACGTCACACATCACACATGAAACTTCACGTTGTGCCCGGCCTAACGAGCGGATATCTACAATACGGACAGGCATAAATTATTGAAGGTCTGTTTTCGCTTGATAAAATACCCATGCTAATTAATCATATGGCTAGAGGAATTAACCTTAGAGTTCCATCACATGAATTTAGGTCACAAACATGAACATTCTTGTTGCATGAGTGAACGCCGTTGAGAGCATTTATAGCAAAATTGCATTGCTGATTATGTGCTGCATAATCGCTTTATGACGTTGATCTGTGTTGAACGTATATATATTATGTCATAACTACCATAACTGTACTGCTTTGTTGTTCAGTTTAGCATAACGTCGGCATCAGCTCAAAGTAATTGCCGGCGCAAAGTCCTTTGATTTTTGCACGTTCACTGAATGCACCACTGCTGCTGCTTTCTGTACGGTCCCCTGGTCCCGTCCAGTTGACTATGAGAGCATTTTTTTCCCTGGAGGACCCCCAACTTATGCGTTGAAAAAAAGTGCTTTTAAAATGAGGCGGAACAATGTATACGGACTTAATAGACAACATATAGACTTTCGAAATAATGTTCCTTTAGGACTAAGGCATCTGCATCACGTAGACATTGTATGACCAACAGAGGACGAGTCTACAAAAAAAGTCAGTGGTGTCTCCAGCGTGTCAGTCGCAGTGGCTCATGGGCCACGGCCCGCTGCTGCTGAGCACGAGGTCGCGGGTGCGAGTCCCTGCCACGGGGGCCAGATTCCGATAGGTAGCTGCCATGCAAATACGCTCGTTCGCCCAAATTGAAGTGCGCGTAAAAAAATCTGGTGGTCAAAATGAATTCGAAACACTCCATTGCTCCACGTCGCATAGCTCCGTTGTATCTGAACCCAATAATCAATTCACAGTTCTTCTAAATTCATTTTTTTTTATAAGACGATTGGACTGCACAGACATAGTTATTGGTGTTCTTGTTATGTACTGTAGGTGGACTCGCTGTCGACTCCTGCTGTCATCATGAGTATATTAAAGCCATCGAGATCTGCTTCATATCCACAAAATGCAGACATTGCATAGCCAAAGTATGAAAGTCTATAGGTAGGTCGATGAGACCTGCTTCATAGCTATAATGATTCAGACATTGCATAGACAAAATATACAGGCCCATAAGAAAGTCAGTGAAGTCTGAATGTAGACGCCTGACAATGTATAGGCATTCAAGTTCCTTCACAGTGTTAACCTTTAGAATATTCGTCACGAAAGTTGGTCGCGCGTTTGTTGATCGCATTCGATAGGTGTACTGTCGAGAGGTAATTGAATTGAATGCACGATTTTTTTTTGCAAGCGCTGTCGTTCGGGAGGACGGGCGTGTCTGTGCCAGTTTCGCAACCGCATTCGCGTACGCGGGGCAGCGCCAGCCTCGGTCCCACCGGTGGCGGTTGCGTTGTGACGTCAGCGAGTGTCGTGCGGCCGCCCCAAGATGGCGCCAAGCGGAGAGGCCGGGTCCGCTCGCTCTCTCGCCAGCCTTGTGTGCCGGCCCCGGCCGGAACCCGCGTGTTGCTTCAGTGAGGAGGAGGTTGCGAAGGTAGATATGGGTCTCGGCGGGTGAGGGACGAGAGGGAGAGGGGAGTGGCGGCGAGAGACTTCGATCGAGGCTTCGCTCGCTCCCGCGTGTAGCTACACCTCGGCGTAAAAAAGAAGGAGCGGGCCAGGGGTGAGGCACTGCGCAAAGTCCCCTTGCGACGGGGCTGCTACTGCCGCCGGGGCTGCCGCAAAATCGATTACACTCCAGAGCGGCGGGGGCCAATCAATAGGCGTGCCGCCTCTGGCGACGACGGAGCAGTCCACCACCACCGTCGCCGCCGCCGCCAACAGGTGGAAGACGATGACGAAAACGCCATCTCCTTCTCTCTCTCTCTCTCTGGATGTCTGTGTGTGTGCGGCAATGTCGCGCTGCCTCCCTAGAGACTCCTTCCCTCACTTTCCCGTTTATTTTGCCCTCTCGTCTCCCTTGGGACGCCGGCGTTGACCGATATCAACGTGCTGGAGGTGGATGGTGGATTGAGGCATGGCTGCGTGCTGCACGCAGGTCATGCCGGACCCCCTAAATGCTACACGCTCGCCACGTCCTCGCTCTGGGTTGGCGCGGCCAACAGGGCCCGCGTAAAGATTCGCACAAAGACCTTAGGCTGTGAATTGTTCGTGGGGGAAAATTCCAGCCAATCGTGTGGCTGGACGCATTGTAGCATTATAAGGGACAGGGACATCTGTCGGATACCCCGCGCCTTTTGTCCCCGCCTCCACTTGAAAGTGAAAAAGCTTTCGAGGAAATGGAATTCAATTCAATTAGGAAGGCCAGTTCGGCGGTTCGTACGTGATCTTTGCCAATGTACGAACGACAAGCTTCGTGAACTGGGCCCAAAGTCAGACGGAAGAAGGGTAATTTGGGTATAGTTGATACAGTTTCGTTCATACGATAGAACCGTCCAAAGAACTTTGTTAACACTCTCTCATGGGTTAGTTAGTGTCGGGTTCATTAGAATGTTTTTGCCTTTCCCCTGTCTTTCGCTGTGAATGAAATCCTTTCTCTGTATTTTTCTTGTCGCAATACACATGCTAACAATGATTCAGGTAGAACTTGTTTCCTTAGTCATGGCAATAGCTACAAATGGCCTTTTTTTATTTACATGCCCTACATGTGGTCTGCCGAGAGCAACAATATTCAGAAAAACGGAGCGGCTAGGTTTTGCTTCTATTAGCCACGGGCACAAGAAGCTAGCAAAAAAAAAATGTAGCCAAACGAAGCATAGGGGGAACAGAGAAGCAATTTGCCCAAGAGTTTTCTAGTCGTCATTGTTGGCTCCAGGGGAAGTTCTGTATTGCATAATGACAAGTTAACACACTTCGCAGGCTGATTTGTGTAGCCTTTCTGGTACGATTTTCTTTCGAGGCCATGAAGTGCAAATTTATCCCTAAGAAAAAAACAAGACTCGATAAAAGCTTTTGCAAGCGAAAGCTATTCAATTTATGTAGCAGAAAATAGAACTATAAAGAAAAGCAAAGAAGTATGCGAGAAGTCCTTGCATGCGGCATAAGTGGTATAGCCATTTTTACTTCATTCTAACGAGGTCGCAGCAGATTGCAGCAGAACTGAAATACGTTGCAAAAATCACGCATGATATTGCAGCGCCGGTTTCATCTGCTCACGCTACGAGGCATTTCATTGCGTTTCTGGCAGGTGTCCCGTGGGAACGCTTTCGCCACATCAGATCACGCATGGTTCTTGAACGTAACGATATTTTCAAGAAAAAAGAGACCGGAAACTAATTATTTCGCAGACGCGCTGATACACGATTGGGGCGCGTTCTAAGATTTACCTCGTCACCGCGGGAGCATCTGGAAGTTTAGATGACTCGTGCTTAAAAGCAGACGCAGGCGGTTGCCATTCGTCTTAACGAGCGCCGACCGCAGTCTTAGTTTGTTAACTATACAGTTAACAAGTCTCAGTTTGTTAACTATATAGGCGGTTTAAAGGTTGATCCGTCATTGCCTGCCTAACATGTCCCGCGAGCTGTCATAGCCACGTGACAATAGGCCGTTGCATCTCAACAAAAAGTACATTGAAGGCGACGAAAAGTCAACAGGCAGACGATAGAATTTCCATATTGACTTCTTGAACGGACGTATGCTTGATGTGTTTGTCTGCTTCTTCACTGCCTTCCTAATTTTTGGGGATACCGTGGCCTTGAGCAGGCGGCTGCGTTGTGCAGGGGTTAGGAGTCGAGATGCAAACCGTGGAAATTCGCTCGGGGCAGTCACAGTCGTGTTCTGAATAAACGCCCCCTGCTGGTGCACTTTCTGTTTTTTTTTTTCTGAATCGTGCAAACATTCGGTGGACAAACTTGACATAGTGTTGCAAGGTTGCGTCCCAATCCCTCGCATGCAGCTAAGCTTGCAAGCAACTTGGAGTTTTAAAAAAAGACAGCCGCTTTTCTGCGTTCTGGAACACGAAGGAACCCTGGCATCGTTCGACACCCTCGCATCCAGTTTCCCGACGCCAAAGTAAATCTGACGCCTTCCACGCGCGTTTTATTTCAGGCCGTGGCGTTGCCTAATCTGCGTCAAAGCGCGCGACCGGTTGTCAGGCGACCCCCACTTTCACTGACTCGACCCCGTTGCACTAGGCTTGCTGACTCCGGCCTGAACAGAATTAACTTACGCCCAAGGCTTGACGATTCAGACCCGTCAACAGGCTTTCAATAGGTTTTAACGTTAGTCTCAAGAGGGCGTTGTTACCCAATAGATGGCAAAGAAAGAGAGAGAGAGAATCGACTTTTATGCTGAGCCCTTAGTAAAGGTTGGTGCGCGCTGGCACCAGGCGGGCCGGAACCTTCTTCTCAGGTCCCGTATGCGTCCAGCAGTTCCTGGCCCCTAGCCGCCAGCGCGAGCTGGGTCGGTAGGTCGGGGTTGGACAACAAGGTCTCCCATCACTCGGGGGGGTTGGGGCTGGGGAAAGAAGATATTGTTTCGCTCAGCATCTACGGATGCATCGAACTAGAAGTGGTTTGTGACAGAAAAAGATAAAGCATGTAGGGACTGTATGGAGCAGATATTTATTTAGGCCATACATTTTTGTAACAATTTCTGTTTGAAAATTGCAAAAGAAAAAAAAAAGTTGAAATGCTGGAGCATCAAGTTGAAACCATTTAACTCAGCAATGAATAACTACTTCACAATTCTGTTCGCTAGAGATAATGAGTGGTCTAAAGCGGACAGAAAATATGTATTGTATACCTAGATGCTTGGAATACACCCCTAGTTTTTTGAGTAGGGCTTGTGCGAAATGCTCATAATCAAGCATTATCATAATTTCACGCAAACTGAAAACTTATATGTTACACTTGTTCACTTTGGATGCGCTAAGAAATGCAGCTTACGGAAACGCGATATCTGTTTTTGGTGCAGATTTGCCTACTCGTGTAAATTTTGTTCTTCAGTTTTGGAAACTGGCCAATTTTCATCTTTTTTTCTGGTAAGCGGTGAGACCTTGAATCAAACTTATGCTTGAAGTAGTCGCGAGAACTACCCCCCCCCCCCCCCACCTATTTCTTTTTTAAAAAAGGTCAAAGAGTTCTTTCATGTCGGTCTAGTGGTTTCTTTTTTCATGAGGTCATTTATTTCACATGTATGCGAACATTAAAAATTAGGTCTGGCTCCAAGCCAAAGCTCCCTAATAAGCTTTGACGCCCTAGCGAGGTCAACTGGATTTCATCTGTATCGAAAGTGTGGATCAACAGCACTCTCTTAGCTATGCACTCTTTCACTTGTTTATGAACACAGCAAACTTGCCTGCATCTTTGCAGTCTTCGATGCTGTCTCTTCACGAAGTAGGTCTACTTCGCAGTCTACGTTGGGCGCGGTACAAAACGTAAGATGATTAGTGTTCGACGAAGACGGCAAACATCCTTGTTTTTGACGAGATTCGCAACACACTTTGAATCCATGTCAACAGTTCTCCAGCGTTTTCGCAACGTGCTCTTTGTATTGCGGCCACTATAGACTCTGAATCTTAAAAGACAACTTGTTTAGATTGCAGTGTTGGCGCTTATTAGAGCGAATCTTTCTTTGCGTATTTCTTCCCATTCGTTCTTGTAGATCACACCCAATGAGTGAAAATTTTCTTCCCTACGTGTTTTGATGGAGGTATTATAATTGCTCTAACTGCGAAAATGGACGATCGGTCGAGTTTGCTTACATTCATGAACGTGACGATTTCCCCGCGTCGTCATTGTTATAATTTTTTTTGTTCTTCTTCTTGGGAATGCTTCCAGTCTATCGGACACGAGCCTTCGCTCAACCGTTCTTCGCAATGGAACTTTCACCCTTCCGCGACAAGGGTTATTCTGTCGGAGAAATGGTTATGGAGCATGCCTGCTCATGCTGGTCAAGCGATCAGCCCTCTTTTGTCTTCCCACGTTTCTGGTCCTTTGCAAAAAAAAGTAAAAAAAAGGAAATAAAGAGAAAAGGTAGATGGGGGTTAAGAGAAGAATTAGCGCGGGAGCTCCTATCTAAACACATGAGAACGAAGAAATAATCTTTTTCCTGCAATCACCGCACCAAGTTCGATGTGGTTCATTGCATTAGAAAAGGGAGCCTTAAAGTATAGTTACTCGAGGAAGCGGAAATTTGATTTAGGTAGTCAGTTGTATTTACAAACGCTGTTGAAAATTATTAAGAGTGAAAAAAAGAGAAAAAAAAAGTCGGGTATATGATTTACAACTTTAGCTTGGCCACAAGAATTGATTTTACGATTTTGTAAATTGTAGCTGATGATGCACCTAAAGCGGACGAAATTTTTGTATTACGTGGGGATTTGAAGCATGCCACTAATATTTGTGTACCCAACTTTTGCGAAACCATTGCAAGACATTGCGGCACTATAACGCAAGCTGTCAATTTGTAGATAAAGTGTGTCCGCTACAGGTGGTCTAGCAGATGCTATTTCACAGAACTGCAACATTTATTTACTGTGCAAAGTTGACGACTTATATAATTTCCGCTTCCTTTTTGTTTTTTTAACTTACAACATTTCGGGAATTTCACCAGAAAGTCACCAGAAATTAACATGACCTTTCAAACACACGAAACTTCGCCCAAATTCGTCCACCCATTGTCACAAAGAAGCCTTTTCTGCGTTTCACTTGTACTTGAATGGCAGAAATAGAAGTTCCTCCGAGCGTAAGCTTTCTCTTGAGTACGTAGCCCATACAACATACGACGCCCTCAAAGACCCACCGTCCTTAATTCTTTCTTCACCTCGCAATGGTCCAGAAAGACCTCGAAAGTCTTTTAACGCCTAGAGGGGTGAGCAGACCCGAACCGTACGAGGTGAGTACATTGTTCCCGTCAACGACGTGGATTCCAAAAGCACGTCATTTGGTCGGCTTATGCCATTTGGACCCCCTCTGGCAGTGCGCCGAGTCACTCTCGAAGCAGCAGTTACTTTGCCCTACTTTCTGCGTCATTTACCGTAGCTAGGATCCAACCCCTCCCTTCGGCGCAGCTTTAAAGAAGAAGACCACGTCTCATACGGAACGAGAAGAGGGCAGCTATGTTGCCCTTTTTTCTGCGCTATTTCGGCGGCTCTTTTGCGAGGAGCGCGATATCCAAGAGTATTCACCGCAACATATGCGTAAGCGGACTGGGGAATGAGCGCCGAATGGGGTGGCATGCTTCCTTCGGTGTGCGCTACGCACTTTCCTGTCTACACGTGGGTGCCCTAGTGACCCCGTGCAGAGGAGAAGGGCCGCGTAGTTGCCAGAGAACCACAGCTCCGACGTTCGCCGAGCCGCTATGCCATCCTCCGGTCTCACGTAAGCGCTCTCGAGGACGGGCTTCTCTGCAACACGAGCCTTACTGCGGAGCGGCCCACTTCTCGGCGCCTTTCTATGCAGATACAGCGCTGCCTTAATGCCTCGTCGTCGTCTGCTTTCTCGGGAAGCGAAACAGACGAACGAGAAGGAGTGGGTTACCGTCTGCTACACTAGGGGCTTTGCTGGTCGTTAAGCACCACCTCTCTCTCTCCCTCTCTTTTCGCGCAGAGTCTCTCGGCTTCGCGCGAGATTCCGCGCGTGCGCATATCTGTTCACGGGAAAGGAGAAGGCCCGGAGAGTGGAAAGCACGCGGAGCGCGCCGCGTGTATTCAAATTGAGTCCATCAGACGACGAAGACGACGAGGCGCTCGCGAAACATCTAGCATCGTGGCGTGCGTTCTCTCTAGCAGAAGGCTGGGTTCAGGTAGGAAACGATAGAGGCTCAAGGAGAGGTGGAGAGGGGAGGGAGGAAGGTGGGGTAGTGGGAGTGGAGGTTAGGCAGCGCCCCCTACCGGCACAACTACGACGACGACGATGGTTCTTTCGCAGAATTTTCTGCATAAGCGTGGCGGCGAACTACGGCTACAACAAGAACAGCGTTTCGCAACTGTAAACTTTGCGCAGGCCGTTTCTCGAAGGGGCGATGTCACTCACTCAGGTTTAGAAAAAAAGAAAGAAGCGTTAGGAAGGTTAAGAAGAACGACACTAAGAAACGAGTTTTTTCGTGGAGCAAAGATGACATACTTCAAAGAATCAACATATGGAAATGAAGACGCGAGATACGAATTTCGAGCTATTGCTTGCGAGACAGTGAGACGAGTGGATTTCGGGAATCGTTGCTCGTTTCACTGGATACATTACATCATACGACTCAATGGACCATCTTTGAAAAAAAGAAAGGTGCAAGTGTTGAGATTGGCCGCGAGAACGCGCTTCAGAGACAGGGTTTCTGCGAGCCCGCCGTCGATGAATGACGTCACAAGCCGCGAATGCAATTCCTCCTCCAGTCCAGTGTTGAAGCACGCGTCGGTTTCTTTTTCTGACGCTGAATTCCGATGTCGTAATCCAGAGCGGTCCGCAGCGCTCTGCCACATAGCCTTGCCACAGAGCACTCGCTCCGAATCCAAACTTTGGAGGAAGACTTGCGCTGGACCCAGAACCAGCAGGGTAACAACCGCATGCGGAACGGATATCGGCATTACTCTCGCAGAAGTGGCACTTCTTTTCTGTTTTTGCTAACTAACTTCAGTTAGCGGAAGCTAGCCCCCCGTGAAAGCTCAAATGCGAACCGTGACAACCTTTGCGCTTACTAAAAGGTACGTCTCTCTTACCTTTTCGTCTAAGAGGCGACCTCCGCTTTCGGCTCCGAGACCATTTCTTTAGCTCTTGAATGCGAGAAGCTGCACTGCAAGCCGCCATTTTCTCAAGAAAAAAAAAGGTCAATAGCAGGGCGAGAACATGCTCTCTTTCCCGAGCAGCTGGAGTGAAAGCAAGGGCGATAGAGCTAATCGCTTGGTGGCGGGGTGTGCCCCCCCCCCCCCACCCCCCAAGAAATCTGGATCCGCCAATGGTAGACTGGTAATTTACTATCGATAAACTTCGTTAAAGCAAAGTCGCATCCAACACGAAAATACCTTCGCCATATCCGACGTTCGTAATAAGCGTACGTTTGTTAAATGCTCATACTGGCAAGCATACTTCGTTCGTTATATCCGATAATTCGCCAGATCCGAGTTCGTTATATCGATGCTTTGACTAAAACAGGTCAAACCCTCTTTTCTCTGCATTGTCCTTCGAAAGGCGGTCACCTCGGCTGCATTCGCGGCTAGTTGACCATTGGTATTCGAAACCCAGAGTGAACTCGAGATTCTGTCGAAGTAGGGAACGTCTCTCGACGTTGGGAACGTCTCTCCAGGTTGGGAACGTCTCTCCAGGTTGGGTCACTTCTTTGGGCGCGTTTGCCTGCTCGCCAACCGGGCGGCCCCTCACGCCGACGCTCGCGCCGTTCCTTTTGTAAAAGAAGCACCGCTGCCACACGCGAGCGTCTTTTGCGGCGCACGCGAGCGGAACGTTCTGGCCAGGTAAGCCCTCCCCCCCCCTTCCCGCCGCCTCCCCCCTGCCTCCCGCAAGCCGCTGTGACGGCTTCGGCTACTGCTTGCGGACAGATTATGCAAATGCGTCCTGGCGAGCGCGCCCATCCCGCGTCCCCACCTCCCGTATAATTAAGGCGATTACTACGCTTCCCGGCGTATTCATGCATAGTCAAGTAGTCGCCGCTTCGCCCCCCCCCCCCGCCTCTCCCCATGCAACGCGTCCGCCTCTACCGAGCAACGCCACGTGCGACCCTGCCGCAAAATGACGACGCACACAAACTCTGATCAATACCGCTGCCACTCATGTCACCCCGACGAATTGGTGACGTGTAACGCTCCTATCAGCGGTGCTTCCTTTCTCGAAGCTAGGCCGAAAAGCTAGGGAACCCTCTCCGGTGTCTGCTACAGACGTTTGTGAGGAACACATTGAGGCTCAACAGATTTTCAATAGATACTACACGTCGAATTAAAAAAAAAAAACTCGCAAGGTGACATCGGACGACGTCAATGATCTATCATATACGCGCTCTTCATCACGTGTTCTCACCGAAAATGTCACGCGCAATTGTCCCATCATTGGCGCGTCACGTCAACTTCAGATATCGCGCTGGCATATACGGATCCTTCTCGCAGGCTCTCAAAAGGACTTGTAATGTGGCCTGTTCGGACTCAATAGATTTTTCGACAGCCTTCTTGACGGTCGTTAACACTCATAAAGAACCATTGGGTGACGCCGCGCGAAGCCTGGTCAATACATTTACAAGCCGCTGTGGAGTGCATTCCTTGCGCACCCGCATTCCGATTGCACAAGGCTTGAGACAAATCGGCGACGAGTACGCGCATACGTACGTTACGCTTAGTACGGAGTGAATGGGTTAGCTCACCGGTGTCTGGTGCTAGTCTAACACTGAATTCGGGATTGGAAAGCATAGGGTCTCAATACGACACGTGAAATGCCGTGCACGGTTATGCGACTTTGTTACGCGCGTGAGTATACACGCGTGTTGAGATCAAGGTACATACATGCTGAACTGCGTAACAAAGTTCGGAAGCCTTAGGTGTGCTTATACGTGTATTGCACCTCCCTTTGCGAACCCCTCCCCTCCCCGGTTTTCCCGTCTACAGACATAAAATAGCGCCTTATTCCCTGGGACACACTTCGATCGACATCTGAAGCCTGCATCACAAACACAAACACACACACACACACACACACACACACACACACACACACACACACACACACACACACACACACACACACACACACACACACACACACACACACACACACACACACACACGCACGCACGCACACACACACACACACACACGCACACACGCACACGCACACGCACACGCACACACGCACACGTACACACGCACACGCACACAAACACAAACACACACGCACTCCTCAAAGCATTCAAAAGCGTAGTCATCAAACATAGTGTTTTAAAACCCTCACTGAAATAACGCCGTCATAAAACTTCAGTTGAGTTTATACAGATTTTTGCTGCCTTTAATCGACTTTCTACTCAGAAGCAAACGCACATGACCACCTTTTTTTTCTGAGGCAGGAAGAAAGCAAGAAATAGAAAAAAAAAAACACGCCACCACGGAATTTGCATGGTAGTTAAGCGAGGGTCGACGAATCAAGGGTCATGTAAACACTTCCTTTTTTTTCTTCAACATTTCTTTTTTCATTCCGGTCGCGCCCGAAGAGTAACACTTCCGGCAGTTGGAGAATCAAAGACCCAGAGATTGTTCCTTTCTTTTTTCTTCTCTCTTGCGTATAAACATTTCCTTGCGGAAGAAATTGGCGCCAGAGAGTTTCCACTCGCTCCGTTTCCAAGGAAAGACCAAGAGAAGGCGAAAATAACGGAAAGCCCGAATGTTGCAGGAGGCGTACCCCTCCCTCGCCAAGACGGGTGTGCGCCTAATTGAATTTCAAATCAGGGCGATCGCCTTGGCAGCAGAGGAGAGCAACAGTATCCCCTCCCCATTTGGTATCGCCTGGCTGGCCCGGACGCCTATTTAAGGAGGTCGCAGGAGATCGACTATCTTCATCGCGGTCGGAGCGCAGTTTTCAGCCGCCGCACGTTCAGGGTCTCCTTTTTCTCTCGGGTTTCACCTTTCCACGGCTCGCGGCGCTATCACATTCCGCATATATGCTTCACCCGATTACGCGCCGAAATTTTTTATTTTTGCGCCCTTGTTCCGCGCTTGGGCCGCGGAACAAGGTTTCCAATTGTACTTCAATTCTACGTCCCCGCCCGGGGTCCGCTATCTTCCACCTCCCCGCAACAGCCTCCTTCATTGTTTCACGTGATTCGAGAGCACTTCTTGTTAGTCGAGCCGAGCCAAGCCAAGAACGAGAAGCTCCCGGCACTCGCAACGAGCTGCATGCGGCAGACGAGCCCGACGAGAAGGCGCTGTAAAAAAAAAAAAGAAAAAAAGGCAGAGAAAGAAAAAGAAACTTGGTGCCACTCGGAAAGACAATTTCGAGTGCATGGAGCCGAACTTGAAAAGAAAATAAAAACACGTCTGATGAGTCTTCGTTGAAGCTCGTACGAAATATCAACGTACAAGCTCGTCGATGCTGCAGAATGTGGCGTTACACTTGAGCGTCACTTGAACCAACCTGAATGAACCGCAAGAAATTTTCACAGTGGACGCGCAGTAAAGGGAAACGTAAATACGCAGACTTAACACTTAAAGCACGCTAACGAGTGCTTTTTTTTAAAGTGGGAACTTATTCGCCGGCCAAGCGCGGCGACCCAAGTCGGAAATCGATGTCGCGATCAGAAGTGGAATGTATCCACCGACTCCCCATCGGCATGCTCCTGCGTGGCTTCTCCGCGTGACACGTGATTGTATTTAAACGGACACTAAAGCGAAACAATAAATAAATCGCTAAGAATAATAAAGCATTGTCTGAGGACATTGCAGGCAGTTTTTTAAAAGAATAGTTTGATTATTAGATGAGAAAATGAAGGTCCGAGTATCGGTATTTGAATTTCGCGCCGAAACCCCCAGTGCCGGCACGTCAGCGTGACGTCAGGGATCCCGAAGTACGTTTCCGCATTTGGGCCGCGTTGGCTGAATAATGGTTCCCGAAACTTGCGATGTTTAATATTCGGTTCCTTTAGAACACAGTGTAGTCAATCTGTACCGCTATATATGATTAGTAGGCCCTAGAAGATGCCATCAAAATCCAAGGGCGTTACAGCCCCCAGGTGCGGGAACCTAAGTAGGCGTCGCCACCCGTATTACATTCTTGCGCTTTTTCTGGCTTACCAAACGTCTTACCGTTAGAAGAGTGGTGTTTTTGGTGTTGTAGAACGGCAATTTACTGATGCAGAAGAAATCATATTTCACCCCCCCGCCCATTTAGTGTTCCTTAAAAAAAAAGAACCCGCAAGATTTCTCGTACGACTTGAGTCAATAAACTCTCAGCGAATTTTCAACAATTTTACATCAGGTTTCCGACAGACCAAGCAGCCTTGTTCGCGACGCGCATCGTCCAACAGATGGAATCGTTTCCAACGTGCAATGCAAAACGCCGTATGCGTACCTGCTGTTCGATCAAGCTTTCAACACGGTTACAACAAGTTTTCATTTCAACACTCCAAGTAACTGTCACCGTTGTACCTAGTCCGACGAACCGGCTCGTTCTGACGTGTATACAGCTGTTTCCAACGTTAACCTCGAAGCATGTAAGTGCAGCAACTATCTGATCCGTCGTACGATCCATCTTACGAACAAAACGCCCAACAAGCTTGCAAGAACCGTTAAACAGGTTCGCAACAGGTCCTCGTTTAAACCGTCTGAGCGGCTGTGTTTACGAAACGTCGGCCGCGATGAATGGGACGGCTTTCGGGAGCGTGTCCTTCCCCAATTTACACAAGGCGACGCGTACTCGCAGCGCAACTCGGACACGAGCAACCGAAGCGCCGTGCAGCGTCAGCCCGAGAAAAAACACATTGTAACCACCGCCAAAATCTACTCGACGTTGCATTCTCTTTGCTGGCTTTCAGGGACACGTACATTTTGTTGTTCCGTATGAACAAACCCATCTAATGGCCAAACTCAACGTCGCATTAAATAAAGGAGCACTTTGCTAGAATGACTCGCTCATTTCTCTATCCCCCTCCCTTTGTCGTTTTCTTGGGGGGGGGGGGGGAGGAAGGCCCGCACAGAGCGGTCTTGGGTCGCCCGCCAGGCGCTTCGAGTTTCAGCTAATTAGGAAACTCGCACCGTTCGCGCGGGCAGAACGAGGGAGCAAGAGGGAGAGACAGGCAGAGAGAAGCTCTCGCGTGTTCTCGACTCAGCACGCGCCGTCGCGAGAACCGTCGCCTTTTATAAATTTGTCTCCCCCCCCCCCTTTTTCCGTCTCCTAATGAGACGACGGCAGCAGTCAGAACGGCCGCTGAATCTTTTACAAGTGGACGACGCAGAAAGCGACCGAGAC